>NW_006792596.1:1287541-1290180 GCF_000442215.2 Lipotes vexillifer
GTCCCCTGCATCGGCAGGCGGACCCTCAAGCACTGCGCCACCAGGGAAGCCCACAGGTGCATTTTTTAAACATTATAGTTAAAGAAATATTTGTGGATGTTTTTTTAAATGGGGACTTCTTTGAAGTAATGAAGTAATGAATTTGTTCCCTTCAATTTTAGGAAAAATCTCTAATACTTAGAATAGTGTCTGGCACATAATAGGCATTCAATAAATATTTGTTCAACTTACTCCTCAGCGTTCTGAGCGGTCTGCTACCTTCTCTGCTTTTTCTTCACCCCCCTTCCACCTCTGGCAACCACCAATCTGTTCTCTGTGTCTTCCTTTTTCTTCTCCATAATCTCCCTAGTTCATCCACCCTGTGACTACCATGCTAATTTCACAAACTCTTTGAGCCTCAGTTTCCTCTCCCTTAAAATAAAGAAAATAATGTCCTTCATAAAATTTTCTTGGGATGATTAAATGAGACAATAAAACATTAGGTATATGCAGCAAAATGAACACCTATTGCATGGTAGTCAACCGATATTTGGAAGTATTATTATTGTTAAGCACCAATCATGCATTGCTGACTTCTAAATCTCTATCACCAGTGCAGACTACTTTCCGTCTCCAAACACATCTAACTTTGTATGACTCACCTCCACTTGGATTTTCACCAGCTGTCTCAAACACAGCATGTACAGAACACATCTCAACATCCTCACAGGATCCCTCCTTTGTCCCATCACCATATTTTCTATTTCCACGAAATTCCACAGTTGCCCCAGTCAGAAATCTGGAAAACATTCTAGATATCTTCCTTCTCCTGCATCCAAAGAGTCCCAAAGTCCTGATGAGACCACCTTTTACTCACCCTTGAATCCATCTACCTTTCCATGCATCTTGTACATCTCCATGCAATGCTTTCTCTCATGACTGTTGCAAGAAGCCACCTATATATGTGTTATCTGAATCTCTAGTTTCAGTCCCCTCCAATTCATCCTCTAGACCAGTAGTCCCCAACCTTTTTGGTACCAGGGACCAGTTCCGTGGAAGACCATTTTTCTATGGACAGGTTGTGGGGGGCGGGGGGGAGAGGTGGGAAGGGATGGTTCAGGCTGTAATGTGAGCAGTGGGGAGCCACAGATGAAGCTTCCCTCGCTGCTCACCTCCTGCTGTGTGGCCCGGTTCCTAGCAGGTCCCCAGGGGTTGGGGAGCCCTGCTCTAGGCTGCTTCCAAAGAGAGGCCGTTGAAACGCAAATCTGAGCATGTCAACCCTTCCTTCAGGCTCAAGTCCCACTTCCTTACCCTGGACCATCTGGTCCTGGATTTGTTCTTCAGCCTCATCTTTTTACACTGTGCTTTCACCAGGTCAGGCATCATGCACCTCCCCAATGCTATGTGCTGTAAGCCTACAAATCTTTGCACGAGCTCTCTCCTTTTGCTCTCTCCACACATAATGTTCTTCAAAATTCAACTCCTATGTCACTTCCCTAGTAAATCTTTCTTTCCACACCAGTCACAAACCACCAAAACTGCTGTCTCCTCCCACTGCAGGCTGAGCAGGTCCTTTCCGAGTGCTCATCTAGTTTCTGTACCAATGAGATGATAGCCCCTCTGATTCTGCAACTATCTTTCTTTCAGTCTCCCAAATTATGAGTACCTTAAGGGCAGAGATTTTTTCTTTTGAATTAGTACCCAGGATGTTGCCAGAGACATAACCTGTGCTTTGTAAATGATTAGTACATAAAAATAATATATGCCTCTTTAAATTTTCTGCTCTTAATTAAATCTCTTTTTAACTAGTGGAAAAAATGCAGAATTTGGAGTTCGAAGACCTGTAATCAAGTCCCACCTGTGCTACCTACTAGTTGGAGGCCTTGAACAAATTATTTAACCACTTCAAATTTATTACATCATGGTAAGGATCAGATATGACCACGGATGTAAACTTTGTAAATAGTAAAGGATTTTGAAAACACAACAAATGCTAAGTAAGATGCAGAAATGAAATACACTGTAACTCAAGACGAAATTATGACACTGAGACGAAACTTTAATAATTGGAGCTATACACTCTGCAGGTGTCTAGGTGTCTTTCTTGGGAAACATGTAGCACAGGTACACAGACACCTATGTACAAACCTGGATTCTACTATTAAATCTTCTTGGTTGTGTGCATTTCGTAAGTTACTTAGATGTCTTAGGCCTTAATATTCTCATCTGTAAAATGGAAATGGTAATAGAATTTCCCCACAGAATTTTTGTGAAGATTAGATGCATTAAGACCTATAAGACACAGCAACTAGAACATCGTAAGTCCTGAAAAAATGTATGCTTTTATTATTAAAACCCCTTCTTTCTCCTATGAACACAAGAAAACCATTCTGTTTAAAATGTTTAAGTTGTAAGAACCTCATGGTCAAATGTTGCTAAGGCTAGAATCGCTGAGTGTGGAAGCAGATTGAAATGTTAATGGATGCAACACCAAGACCCAGAAAATACAAAGATAGCAGTAACTGTTAGGAGGATAAATGGGAAGTGTACTTATAATAACTAATAGAGGTTAATTAATGATTTTATTTATATCAATTTTCCCAATGTTTTTTTCAAAGAATTTGGTAACTCACAGTTAAACCTGACTCGTTCTCCTGCTG
>NW_006792596.1:1290940-1296850 GCF_000442215.2 Lipotes vexillifer
TGCTGAAGTTCACCCTAAATTCTGCCACATTATAAACTCCCCACTATTACAAACACACACATTGTCTCACATTTTAAAAACACTACTCTTGCTTTATTTGCTTTAAAAATTTTTTATTGTTTCCCACAATGTACAAGATAAAAGCCAAATTTTGAGTTGACGTTCAAGGGCCTCCATCACTGGGCCACCCCCTCCCAATCTGAATCTACTGCTCCTGATACAACCCTGTGAAGATGTTCTGTGAATTCCTGCTTCCTAATCTTTGTTCACGCCAACCCTCACTACTTAACCTCTCTAGATGTCCTTCCTCCCTCTTTCTACGTTTCCAAATTCTACCCATCCTTCTCTGACCCCAGTAGCCATTGGTTACGGCTAATCTCTGCTGCTGATGATGATAGTAATTGACATTGATTGAGTGCTTACTATGTGCCGCATACCAAGATAAATGATTTATATATGTTTTCTCATTTAAGTGTTTTAACAACTCTATAGGGTGAGCACTATTATTTGCATCTGAATGAAGCTGAGGCACAGAGACGTTCTGTAACTTGACAAGGTCACACACACAGTAGTGCCTTCATTTGAGAAAATGACTGCCAACCTCCAGATCTGTGCTCTTAACTACTAGGTTGTGCTCTGTCCTACTGTCCATATTGATTGTCCTCTTTAGTTTTGATGTTTGCCTTTTACTGCTTTGTATCCTTAGCTGACTCTTCTGTATATGTCTTCTGTATATGCTCTCCCATTGAGATGTTTAATCTCCATTTACCTCCCCAAATCTATTCTCTGCTTTGCTCTGGGTCTTAAAAGACTTAATGGGGCTTTCCTGGTGGCGCAATGATTGAGAGTCCGCCTGCCGATGCAGGGGACACGGGTTCGTGCCCCGGAGCGGCTGGGCCCGTGAGCCATGGCCGCTGAGCCTGCGCGTCTGGAGCCTGTGCTCCACAACGGGAGAGGCCACAACAGTGAGAGGCCCGCGTAAAGCAAAAAAAAAAAAAAAAGACTTAATGTTTGGGCTGCATCATCCAATTCTGTGACCTCTGGCTTTCTGATGGCTTGGGCCAATGGAAGACATGAGCAATAGACCAGATGTTTGGGAAGAGAGAGGTGGAGTAAACCTCCTACGCATCGCTGCTCCTTCCCTGCCTCACTAAGTTTCTCTACAACAACAACTCCTACTGGGGGGGCCTTCTCCTAGATCTGCAGGGCCCCCATGTTCTGGTTACATTGACCTCCTTGTTCATTCAGGCCCAGTGGTGGTAATAACTTCCAGCTGTTCCTAGTCATCTTGGTGTTTCACCATTCCTTGTTGGGTTCCTTAATCTTGATCATACCACTATAAATAATCCTTTCTTCAAACCAGTTTCAGTTAACTACTTTAAAATATGCCATCTGATTCCTTACTGAAACCCTTATGAATCCATCGCCACCTCAAATTGTGAAAGAAAGTCTTAAATGGAGAAGTCCTAAATCAATAAATTTCGATCATCACTCTTGTTAGTGAGGGAGTATGTGTATGTATGTGTATACAATGAAATGAACTTATGAATATGAATCTGTAGCGATGACTATCTTTCTTCTGAATTTTTCTTATAGATCTTTATCACCTGTGCCCAGAAACTGTAATCACTTCTAAGCATCAAGTCATCATAAAAGAGGAATGTGTAGAAAATACTTGGGAAGTTTTAATTTGACGTTTTACAAGTATTTCCTGAAAACTGCCTTTTTTCCTTCCAGATTACTTAATGATATAGGATCTTCCTGATAGGTAAACTGTGTATTTTAGATATAGATTAGTCTGTCACGGAACAGGGCAACATTTGCCCATGGATCTTACCAGGCATCAACGTATGTATGAATCTGAGTCTGTGTGTCTGTTGAGCTGTGAGGGGTGCTTTCCCTTGGGGTTATGAACCACCCTTCTCTAGGAGGTTGTTCCAAATGCTAGTTATTCCTGAGCCCATCCTTCCTGTCAGACACAGCTCATGCTTCTTATGATGATCTAAGGAGGTTCTCCCTTTCTAGCTCCATTTATGGAGTGACATTTATGAACAGTCCATTCAAACTAAAGCTTACTTTTTCCCATCAAAAAGATAACCTGAATTTGGAAAAATCAACAATGGCAGTAAACAAATGCAATGTTTATCTTTGGAATTAAGGAAGGATTTCCAGTTGGCTGACTTTCTACCATAAAAGCATTGATTGCATTCTTGTATCTAGACAGAGCTATTACCATACAAAGAAAGCACACCCATGAAAAGAAAAACATTTTCTGACATTTGTGGCAGTAAAACTTTATTTTTTTAAACTCTAGGCAAGTCTATTTATATTAATCTATGGAAACGTAAAAGTGAAATTTTTCAGGAGAGAAAAAAGAATCTGTGCTTCAAGCTACTCTCAGCAATTTAGAGAATGTGTGATACTCAAAGATAGAGAAAACGCTGACTATTAGGTGGGCATTGATAGAGGTCAGTACAGTTTTTCCTACTTCTTCACCCCTTATCAATCTTTCCAAGATGGTAGAGCCATGTTTTAACTGGAGCAAATAGTCCAAAAAGGAGTGTGACAATAGGTCTGCTTCCCCAGCCGCAACCTTGTCTGGTTCAGGCATCCCTGCCCATCTCCCTGCCTCATGGGCAAGGGTAGCCTTGAATCTGGGGGTGAGGAGTTTATTGAAGGATTATTTTTGGATAACTGAGACAGGTGAAGGGTTGATTTGTTGCTATTTTCTTTTCCTGTAAGAATGAGGATAGAACCTAAACACTGAGTTTGATCATCAAACTCAAAAAATTCAAGTACTTACGACCTTATAAACAATTATTAGGTGCCTATGTTTTATAGAAAATGTGTTTAGTGACTTCATTTGTTCTAATAGTTGCAGGGGAGCTGGAAATCTGTTTCTTTTGAGGGGGAGAAAGCAGCAAGAACGTAAGAACCCTTTCCAGATTAGCATTGCTGGGGAAGGATAGTTAGGCATGGTGCAATCAATAATTCCTCAAACATAATACTTAGATGAGAATCAACCAGCTTTCTACCCCCATTTACTAGGTAGCTTGAGGTTGTGTATCATGAGCCAGGTACAGACAACCATGATTTTCCACAGTCAAGACAATAACACCTAGCAAATTAATTAGGGGAGCCCCATGGTGTCCTAAGGACGTGAGTAAGGATACCCTGCGTTCAAGATCTGACCTCCCACTTCTACAGGCCTGGAACTTCACTAATTAATGTATCTAGGATCTATCAGATCTGAAGATAGCAATTCTCAACCCAGGTTGTGCAACAGAAGCGATCAGCAGCAGAGGTTTAAAAATTTACACATAGCCTGACGTCACCTCCTGAAATTCTGTATCAGTGGATCTAGGGTGGAATCTTTTTGAGTCTCCCTCTATTTTTAAGCTTTTGAGTGATTCAGACACAGCCAAAGTTAAGAATCACTGTCCTAGAACATACCACTTACCCTGCCCAAAGTCTTGAGAGCAAATGTTTATGAAGATATTAACTTAACCTTTCCTTCCCACCCTTTCTCCATCCTTTCTTTCCCTCCTCAATATTAACTGAGCACATACTATGTGCCAGATACATCACAGGCACATCCCTGGCACCAGTTATACATCCAAGTCCAATGGTCAACATTTTCTCTTTCCAAAAGGAGAATTTACTTGGAAAGGCAAATGAAAGTTCAAAAATTACTTGGTAAACAATGAAGTCATTGATCAGTTTAACAAGAATTTGTTAAGCCTTTATTACTATCTACTCATCAGAATAAATGGTACTGAGTGATTTTAAGAGAATTTTATTTTACTACAGTTGCTGGATGTGTCTCTCTTTACTATCCTAAGATATTCCCTACCTGCCAACACCATCAATGCATTGTGTTGGCAAGAAAGCATAGCCATATTTAGGATAGCAACTGGAGAAATACAAACATCCTTTGTACCACCTTTGCCAGACTGTGAAGACTTTTTTTTTTTGCATTTAATATGCACAACATCCTTTCCTCATCTCAAAATAATTTCATAACTTCTTATCTTTCCTTAGTTCGCAAGTCTTACTGTTACTAAGAGAGGAAAGCGTCTTCTTCATTAAATTGCAAGTCATTTTCTCAGGCGGCACATCCAGGAAGGTTTCTTACACCCAGATACTCCTACGTTCAGGATGACAAGTAAGTAGGGGCCTCCGTTTGAGAGGTTGGACCTCCCCTATCCTGGATGGGTTGTTCTCAGTAACATCGGGTTGAAGAAATTGAAATCCATATTATTTGGGAAACTGTAGCATTCTGTCCACTTGGGCTACTCCAAGAGCAGATTCTACCATAGCTTAGATTCTACCCCAGTGTGTCCCTCCTCTTAGAAGTCAGCCATGAGTTTCACTCATATTTTCTCCATTTTATAAATGTATTCCCTTTATTTTAGCTATCCCCTACTTGATGATGGTTCTCAATATCAATCCCTAACCCAGACCTCTTTCCTGAAACCTAGCCTCAAATCCAGCTACTTACTGTCATCTCTGACCCCGAAGATTCACTTAACACATCCAGATAGAATTAATCTCCGCCCCAAAAGTGCTCTTCCTCCTATATTCCCTGCCTTGGCTGGTGGAATGCAGAACACCCAATGGCTCAAGGCAGACATGTCTCAGGCATCTTAGATACCCCTCACTCCATTCTATTTCTTCTACTCCCTGTTTATCCCCCTCAATAAATCATCATCATCACTTTTGAACCCACCTTTTTTAAAATTGAAGTAGAGGTAATACACAGTACTGTGCCAATCTCTGCTGTACAGCCAAGTGACTCAGTTATACACATATATAGACATCCTTTTTTTTAATATTCTTTTCCATTATGGTGTATCCCAGGAGACTGGATATAGTTCCCTGTGCTATACAGTAGGACCTTGTTGTTTATCCATTCTAAATGTTAGAGTTTGCATCTACCAACCCCAAACCCCCATCTCTCCCTCTCCATCCCCGCTCTCCCTTGGCAGCCACAAGTCTGATCTCTATGTCCGTGAGTCTGTTTCTATTTTGTAGATAGGTTCATTTGTGTCATATTTTAGATTCCACATATAAGTGATAGCATATGGTATTTTTCTCTTTCTGACTTACTTCACTTAGTATGATCATCTCTAGTTGCATCCATGCTGCTTCAAATAGCATTATTTTGTTCTTTTTTATGGCTGAGTAGTATTCCATTGTATATATGTACCACATCTTCTTTATCCATTGAATCCACCTTTTTAACATCCCTATATGCATCCTCCTCTTTCCACTGCAACTGCCTTAGTATAGGGTCTTGTTAACGCTTGCAGTAGTATCATAATTGGTTTCCCTATCGTCCTCTCCCCCCTCAGTTCGGCCTCAACAGAACCACAACAATAATGTTTCTAAAATAAAGTTTGATCATGTTTCTCCTTGCTCAAAAATCTTCCCTACCTATCATCAGTTACAGGATAAAGGTAGGAAATACGGAGAACAACACATGCAAAAACAGAAAAGCATAAAACCATGTGGAATATACAGGGGAAACAAGCATTTTGATAGCGTCTGAGCTCATGAGTGTGAGGTGGAGGATGGAGAAAATAGGAGGGGCCAGACCCATCCACAGCTGCCCAGATATCTGCTGTTCCTTCTTCCTGGGATGCCTTGACCTACTCCCTTCACTGCCAGCTCGGAATCGACTTGTGCAAAGCCTTCTCCAGCACTGGTGCACGGAAGTTAATCACTCCTTCCTCAACACTAATGCTGTGTCTTCTACTGTTGCTGTTGTGCTAATCACAATTTAATATAGTTACCTGTTCCCATATCTGTCTCCCCTTTAGGAAAAGAACCGTGTATTATTCATTCCTAAATCCTCATGTAAGAAACTTCCTAGTACATAGTGATCCCCCAATAACTGATCTCTTTCCC
>NW_006792596.1:1296860-1302100 GCF_000442215.2 Lipotes vexillifer
AGAATGCAGGCAAGAGATAATAAAATCTGAACAAAGAGAGATGTAGGAATACAGAGGTAGAAATAAATTTTTAGCACTATTTAAGAAATTGAATAGACTTAGTCGTTAACTAAAATAGGTAAGAAATGATTGGCAGACTTCTTCCTAAAGAAAGTAAGGAAGAAAAGCTCATCCTCCTTATCTTCAGTTATATCATATAACTTTCAGTTATTTGGGATTTTAATTATATTGTTCATTTATTTCTTATAGCTTGTGGTGAATCTAACATTAAGTTTGCACTGAATCACATTAAATTTAGTTATGAATATTTTTGACACATTTTCAATGTTTTAGTGTAATTTTTAGAGATAGCTTTAAAAAAAGAAGTGGGATTCAAGACAAACTTTAACAGAGTACAGATGAATTTCAAAGCAACAAAATTACAAGTCAGAAAAGATAATTCTACTAGAATGTTACCAGAATTTGGACAGGTTATATTAAAAGTCAACATAGAGGGACTTCCCTGGTGGTGCAGTGGTTAAGAGTCCGCCAGCCAATTCAGGGAACACGGGTTCGAGCCCTGGTCCAGGAAGATCCCACATGTCACGGAGCAACTAAGCCCACCTGTGCTCTAGAGCCCTTGGGCCACAACTACTGAATCCCGTGCACTTAGAGCCCATGATTTGCAACAAATAGAAGCCACCGCGACGAGAAGCCTGCGCACTGCAACGAAGAGTAGCCCCCGCTCGCTGCAGCTAGAGAAAGCCCGTGCACAGCAATGAAGACCCAATGCAGCCATAAATGAGTGAATGAATGAATGAACGGATGCCAACAGAGATAACAATTGAACGTAGAGAAAAGAATACAGGTGAGGACAAGAGTACTCTTTGAATGGGGAAGAATGTCTTCCAGGCCATCTCAGTAGTCAAACTGGCCACAAACCACATGAATCAAGTGTCAGGCTCCCTTGCAACAAAGACAGTACTTGGTCCAGAAAAGGACATGTCCCTTCCTGAGGAAGTGGGCTCCCATTCATGGCAGGGCTGGTGGAGGGAAAGTCCTGTAAGAGGCAGAGGGCATGGAGCCAGAAACAATTTTCTATTGCAAGAGAGAGGCTGAATTTAGCAATATCCACCATGCCTCTAAGTTTGAGTCTTTGAGAATCTGACCTGCTAGTCCTGAGCTCTTCTGTAAGCTATTCATCCTGACTCAAGAATGAGAGCAATGTAAAATATATGAGCTAAAATGATACATACTTACCTGGTCTCTCCTCCCTTCTCAGCACACAACCATTGAATCCATGCCAGAAAGAAAACTCTTTCTTCCCATCATATCCCTCTACTGATGGGAATAATTTTAGGAACTCTTTCAGTCCTCAGCCATTGGACCAGTCATGACTGCAAGATGGGTAACCTCTATGAGGCAGCAAAATGGAATGACATCACACCCACTGGATCATGATTTAGCACCTCCATGTCAGTGTCTGTCTTTAGACACTCACTGGCCTTCCAGCACCCACTATGGCTGTGGATTGGAGGTACAAAGATTTTTCTTTCCACTACCCAGTTGATTGTCCTTTATATCCATGCAAAATCATTGCCCTGAGACAGAGGCTGCAGTGACCAACAGGGCGTTCTTGGGGTTGCCTAGCATCTCAACCCTTACTCTGGGCCCCCAAAAGCCCTCTGCTCTCTGATGTCTAGGTGCCAGCAATTTTTCACATAGGCAGAAATGAGCAAACTTCTTTAGTTCTGGCTTTCTCCTCCCCCCTCTACCAAACTTGTAGAATTACTTCAAAGCTTTACTGAAGCCAGGTCTCCGCAACAGGCACAAAGAATCAAACAACTTACTACTTAGATGATCTAAGAGCTGCATAAAAGTTGCATTAGAGTCATGTGCATTGAAGCAAGAAAACTTGTAATAAAACAATTTTGCCCTGTATCTTTAGTTTTATATTTTAATAAATATTATAAATTTACAAGGAATAAAACTGACTAAATTTGAATATAATTAAATATGATTTTAACCAATTTAAACAGAAGATTATACAAAGGTAGTCATGTCGTATATTCAGATGTGCTGAGAAAATGTAGCTCTGTAATTTTGTCTATAATTAACATAGTTTTATTCACAACTCCAAATGCTTTGTGGATAAAAACTAACTCAAATCTCAATCTAATTTCATATTAATAAACTTTGGTAATTAAAAAACATTGGGTAATAGTATCTCATTTTTATAAAAATGCTTGAACCTTCAGAGAGCCCATGCCCCTTAAGAGGATGTCCAAGTGTATAGAAGGAGATATGTGACTTATGTGTCCTTGTGGGATTAAGGCAAAAGGACATCCTGGTCTCATGCAGGTCCTTTGGTGAATGCTGGGAGATCTACTGTTTTTCAGAGCTGCCTATTATCATCTGGAAACTGTTTGTCCTGATGGTTGCCATGCTTAGCCTGCTGCAGGGGCAACTGAGAGCTGGCATTCTCAGCTTCCATACAGCCTGCTAGAATGCTTTGGGTGATTGTCCCCTACTTCTTCCTCACCTCCTCTAATGAGTCTGCGGGCTCAGCAGTTCACCCCATGGCCTCTGGACAATAGTTCTATTTTCCAGCTCAGTAATTCTCTATTCAGTTGTATTCCATCTGCTGATGAGATAATCAACCAAGGTTTATTTTCAAGTATTACCTTTTAAATTTCTAGACATTCTATTGCTTTCTAAATTCTGCTTTTTCCTTATTCATATTTTCAACTTCTCTTTTATTTCTTCAAACATATTAAGTACAGTTCATACTCAGCATCGGACACATCAAACTGGTTAAGTCTCTCAAAGTCTGTTGCCAGTATCTGCTCTTTGAAGTTCTCTTTTATGTTACTTCTTAATGTGTTTTGTGATTTGTGACTGTGAGCTGCTCACTTTCCTTAAAACTTTCTCGGTAAGGATCCTTTGAGGCTTGGATTGAACATCCAGTTCTCTAGAGTAGATTTGTATCTATTTCTGCCAATTACCTGGAAGTGCTACCAACTGGAAACTATTTAAATTAAATCCTCAGCTTGAAAGTATGAATTCTAACAGCTAATCTTTCCAAAACATGATTATGAATTCTCAGTGAGATTTGTTTTTCCTCCTTTCTAGAACCAAAAGTCAGAGAGAGAGCAAGTTATATTTTTTTACCTCTTCTGTACAGTGGGGTTTATTTCTTATTCACACTGTCATAGGGATGCATTTTGGCATTTGTTGACCTTTCTGGATTTCTGGTTTCTCTTTTATGTGCTTGGTGAATTCCTTTCTTTTGTGCCAGCTCAGTGAAACATTTTTCTTCTATTCAAGAATTTGTTTTGATCAGGAGTGTCATGGAGGATATCTACTCCAGCATGCTACTGGAAATACCATCAGCCCTTTTACAAGAATAAACATTTGCTGGGTTGAGACTGTGGATCCTGGAGCTTTGGAACCAAACAGATCTAGGTTAGAATTCCAGCTCTTTGACCTACTACTGTATGACGTTAGGCAAATTTCTTACACTTTTCAAGCTCTACTTCCCTCATCTATTAAATGGAGATTATAATAAAATCAGCTCTCAGGTTAATAAAAGAATTAAAGATACTGTATTTGTAAAGCACTTAGCAAGCTGCCTGGAATCTATTCAGTGATTAATAGCTATTTTGATTATTAACTTTATAAATTTTCTCCATGCATTTAAATTTTTCATAAAATAATTTTAATTAATTAAACAAATATTTATCTGATGACTACCATGTTCTAGATTCTAGAGTTCAAATAGTGAATAAGACAAACTCCCTATGCTTTGATATTTATATTCTAGTAGGAAAGACATTCTAGAGATTCTGGTAAGTAAATAAATATAATATATAATATCAGGTACTAATGGCCACAGAGAAAACTAAAGCAGGTTAGGAGATAGAAAATGATGGTGTAGGATACAGATGCAGTGCTATTTTAAATAATATGGTCAGATAAGGCCTCTCAGAGGAGAAAATAAGTTGAACTAAGTCCTGAATGAAGTAAGACAATAAGCCATGTAGAGGAGAAAAGCCTCCTGGGCAGAGAGAATTATAAGTACAGGACTTTGAGTTAGAAACATGCTTGTCCTGGTGGGGACCATCGGGATAGTGAGGATGACTGGAAGAGAATGATGAGAACTGAGGCTGGAGAGATTGGTGAGGGACCAGATCACATAGAGCCTTGTGAGTCATGACAGGGACTTTGGATTTTATTCTGGATATAATGGAAAGTCACTAGAGTATTTTGTACAAGGGAATGACATGGTCTGATTCATATTTTAATAAGGCCATTGATAATATATGGAGAATAAACAGTGGAAGTAGGGCAAGTTAAGCTGATGGAAAGCCAGTTAGGAAGCTTGTTGCCAATCTACAGCGAGACAAAGGAGGTTTGGGCCAGGCTGACAGTGGTAGACATGCTAAAAGGAGGGCATGCCTTGAAAGTAATGCTCACGGGCTTTGGTGCTAGATTTGGATATAGAAAGACATAAACGAGTGCAGGGTAATTGATATCTAACATTTGGGGCTGAGACGCTATGCTAAGTGAGATGGGGAAGAATGGGAAAGCATTAAACTTGTTAGGCAAGGAAATCAAGTTTGGTTTTGTACACATTAAATTCGATATGTCTATTAGCAGAAATGTTGAATAGGAAATTGGATACTCATGAGTCTGGAGCTCTGAGGGCCTGGAGATAAAATCTGGGTCAGTAGCATATGGATGGTTTTTAAAGCAGTGAGACAGGATGACGTTGCCTAACGCTTGAGTGTAGATACAGAGGCAAATAGTTCTGAGGATTAAACCCTAGGATGCTCCAACATTTAGACACTTAGACACTGAGCATGAGAGTTCGGTGAGGGTACAGGAAGATAGGGAGATTGGGGCATCTGAGATGTCATCTGAAGAAAATGTTTTTAAAAAAAGGGTTTGTAATCAACTGCTTCAAATGCTGCTAAGAAATCAAATAAGATAAGGGTTAAAAATTGACTTTCCAATTGACATGATAGAAATTGTTGCTAGAAATTTTAAAAATGCTTGGGGTGACTTGAGGTGAAACGGTTAATATTGAAGGTCTTTGGGGGAGTTTTATACCAAAGAAGAAAAAAATAATGGGGATGTGGATTCCAGGAGCAGTTTTTACAAGATGGCAGATATTTGACCATGTTTGTATTTTGATGGACATGATCAAGTAAAGAAGGAGACATTAGTAATGCAAGAAGATGTGGGTGAAAATTGTAGGG
>NW_006792596.1:1302110-1303319 GCF_000442215.2 Lipotes vexillifer
CCGAGTGGGACAAGGAGGATGGAATCCAGAGCAGAGGTTGTTAACCTTGGAAGGAAGCACAGACAGTTCATCCGTCCCTTGCTTTATTCAGATCTCTGCTCAGACCTAATCAGGGATGTCTTCCCTGAACATTCCTCCCAAAATTGCACCCTGCCTGCTGATCATAGCTTTGCTTTCCCTCATAATACCTTTCATGTCTAATATTATATTGAATATGCATTTGTTTACAAATTTATTGTTTGTCTTTTACCCAAGAATATAATCACCAAAAAGGAAGGGACTTTGTTCGCTTGTCTCCAGAATTCATAACACTGCCTGGTATAGAGTACCCTTCATAAGTACTTGTGTATTAAATGAGTGAAACAGGAAGAAAAATAGAAAAATATGTGTACAAATGCAAGTAGGTTCGTAGATTTGGTGGAAGGCAGAAGAATTCTTTCTCTTCTCCTTACTTCTATTTTCTTAGGGTCATGAGAGGCAGAGTCACCAGTTTGGAAATGAAAAGAAAGTGTGAAATATTTCCCCCAGAGAATAGGAGGAATACACTACGAAACACAGCTGAATTAGACTATATAAGATTTGTGGTCAAAACTGTAAAGTGAGACCAGTTCGTACATTTGTGAGATTTCTAAAATCTGCCAGTTAGGTGCAGGCACAGAGAAAGTGGGGAATGGAATTTGATCATTGTCCGGATTTTTGCTGTAAGAGTATAACAGAGGGAGAGAGGGTTATATTGGTTTCCTGTGGCTGCTGTAAAAAATGTCACCACAAACTTGGTGGTTTGAAACGACAAAAATTTCTTCTCTCGCAGTTCGGGGGGACAGAAGTCTGAAATCAAGGTGTCAGTAGGATCGGTTCCTTCCCGAGGCTCTGAGGAAGAAACTGTCTCACGTTTCTCTCCTACCTTCTGGTGGTTCCCAGTTCCCTGCCTACATCTTCACTGGGCCCTTCTCCCCTGTGTCTGGGCCTGTGTGTGTCCTCCTCCTCTTCCTATAAGGGCACCAGTCATTGGATTTAGGACCCAGCCTAATCTACTGTGTCCTCATCTTAACTGATTTCATCTGCAAAGACCCTATTTCCAAATAAGGTCATATTCTAAGGCTCTGAGTGGACATGAATGTTGGGGAGACACTATTCAATTCACTACTGGGGTTGAGGACATATGCAAAGAAGTGATTATAGCCATGAACCAGAAACTCTAGTAGGGAA
>NW_006792596.1:1303338-1309354 GCF_000442215.2 Lipotes vexillifer
GGGAAAGTGCTCTTGGGACACGTAGTGGGGTGGATAATATAAGCACCGAAAAATGGTAGAGTCAATGGATCAGTGGACCCTATATGGTCAAAGTAATACAGTACGGATACTACAGTGAGTGAGTTGGAAAAGCAGCAGGTGGTGAACAGAGAGTGGGAAGCTTGAAATTTTGGAGGCAGTGCATGAATTGATAATGTCAAATTCTAGGGCATAACCATGGAAGAGGTTGGAGGAGGTGTTATAAAGAGGAAGAGGACATCGCAACTGAGGAGGTCAAGGAACTGTGGACAAGGTCAAGGACAGCACATTTAGCTAAATCATTGATGGGGGAGGGGGGGTGGTAAAGTCCACAAGGATGGAAAGGCAGTAAGTGATGTGCTACAATCCTTAGTGACTGAGGAAGAATGACCAGATTGTCAGTGAGTTACCTCAGTGAGGACAGATAGCAGCTGGTACCTTACGGCATATGAGCATGAAAAGAACTGGTGATTTGGAGGGAGGAGCAAGGAAGACACCCACCCACCCCCAGGTGCTGTGGGATTTAGCACGTATCAGCCGCCCTCTAAGAGCAGGCTGCACCATCCTCAGAATATTCAGGTTTCAGGTAGAACAAGGATGTTCAGAGCACAAGTTGAAGATGCAGCGGTTTCTGCTGACAACAGCATGGTGAAGGGGTTTGGGGAGTGGTCGGAACATGTGAGACTGGATCAGAATGTATGCCACCGTGAGGCACAAGACGCTGGGGAGGAGGTTTGGCCAAGGAGACTTCTGGTGGTGATGGAAGTAAACAGGGCAGCACAGCCTTCCATTTTAGGGACAGACTTTAATCTAGTGAATCCTTCTCTTGATTTGAGGGATGTGCTATCCCCTACCTTTTCAGTATTATTTATAATAACACTAGAAGGAGTATTTGTACCCCATCTCCCAAGTGTTACACCAACTTCACCTTCAGATTGTATGTGGTTCCCTGTGTTTATTAATATCTGTCTTTCAGTGGAATGGGAGGGTTTTGAGAGTTGGACTCATGAGCTATCCAACTCCTTTAGTCATAGCACTTTGCATATAGTATGAGGTTCAAAATGGCTGCATGGGTTGTGGCGATTTGAAAATCTAAAAATAAAACAGTTATCAGCTCTATGCCTCTCTGCTTTCCTTTGTCCTTTTTAGAAGTGGAGGGAGGAACAGAGTGTTATGTTAAAAGATTTTTCTACCCTCGTAACAGTCTCGCAGCCTGTTTACTTGTTCAGGGCACATCGTCACCATGTGACAGGACGTGTGTGCTCTAAAATGACAAAGTGTGTGGATCCTAGCCAGGAGGGTCAAGAAACTACTTCATAAACAAAGCTGTAAATAACATCTGGGCTGTCCAGATACAGGAGGACCTGGTAGCTTTTCCTTTTGGCTGTTTTGTTTGGTTGTGGCCATCTCCCTGTAGACCCAAATGAATCAGGGAGCCGCCATCTCAGCCCCAAATCACTCCAAGCTAATTCTTGTTGCTGAGAATATATGGCAGTTGGAAAACCAGACTCTGCAGGGTGAAATGACAGGAAACCAGTGAATCACAGCATTGAGGAAGAAAGCCAAAGGGTCCAAATAATCAAGATAAAGGCTTTGAACACTGAAGGGGAAATAAAGCTTATAAACATTTTTTTAAATCTCAGATTACAGAAAATATGTGATGAGAATAAAAAAAATTTAAATTGATAAAAGACTTCTCATCTGCATACCTCAAACCACAACTTTCCATGTAGACGTTAGTCAACTTAACCATCTAATATTCAATTCATATTCTTTCTACTGTAGTTGATTTGTAGACTATTATAGTAACATCCTTTAATGTTACATCAAATGAACGGTAAAAGTGACTTTTTAATATATTGAAAGAAAACTTCATTATAGATATGTATTGCAGAAAACTCTACCGTGGCTATAGATGCAAACTTCTCAGCTTCCTTGATGACTCATGTAATGATGGTGCCTTTTCTGGATGGTGTAACCTGTTTGGACAGGGTGCGAGCTCTACTAATGCAGCCATTACAGATAAAGGCAACTTTGAGAAAAAAACAGTGGAACCTTAAAGGTGGCTTGGCTTTTCCCTTTCTCTATGTCGAAAAGTAGAGCCAGAAAAAGATGTTTTGCCAATAGCACACTGCACCTCAGTCATTGCTAGAATTACAGAACTGAGAAGAGGAAAGATGCATTGAAAGGCTGGGTGGGGCTCCAATGTCCCCATCATGGGCTGCAGACTCCATCTGGCTGTGTCTGTGTCGCTTGCGTACCTCAGTGCCGAGCTCTGGGCACCGGCCCCTGGGAAAGGTGCCGGAAGTGCAGCTGTCTTCACCAATGCTCATGACAAAAACTAAAAGAATTGCAAAGAGAAACAGATGAATCTGCTATCACAGTTGGGGACTTCAGTGATACTCTGGAAGCACTGCTTTGTCTCTGATTCAATTCCATTCAGCAGATACTGATTGAATAACTACCATGTACCCTGTGAGACAACATACTGGACTTTGGGGTCAGGAGATCTGAGTCTAGAACCAAGTTCTACCATTTACCACTCATGACCTCAGATCCATCATTGATCTTTTTCTCAGTGTGTCTCCACATCTGTGAAATGAGTGGCAGTGAGGATTAAAGGCCATTAAGTGTGTACTGTTATATGCACAAATGTTACTTTTCTCCCTCGCTTCTTGTGGATCTTAAAATCAGTTTAAGTCGGTGTTCTGACTCAGAGAATTGACTGTCTCGATGGGGAGACACTGGCCTAAGTCCTAGGAGAATTGTGCACAAGTGCCTGGAGGTGACATGAAGGACTGAGCCCGTCCTTTGGACCTGGGTCTCTGAGGTGCAAGCAGGAATCTTCATGCACAACCAGGCTCCTGGGTGATCTGAAGCATCCTCCCAAAAAGCTAGCCTCAATCCTCCTCAACTCCATGAATGCTGACATACTCACAGATACTCCTGTGACAAAAGACCTCAAATCCTTTAGGATTTATGTTTTATCACACCCTTTGGAGTTGGGGACTGACCACAGGGAGGGAATGAGGGAACATTTCCCACAAACTTCTCTTCCATAATATGACATAGGAGCACTGGCCACCCAGCTCCTATAGCGATTTTTTGTTCTTCTTTCATGCTGCTAATCACTTTTGACTTTGCATCAGAAATTATTCTCTCCATGGCTCATTTGGTATCCCTTGGCAATGGTCATGAGAAATACATGTTGAGGTAAATTGATTAGCGAATAAGTTCAATAATGTATTCATTCTTCCCGACTTCCAAAACTGGGGAGACCCAAAAGGAAAGGCGGGCTGGAACAGGAAGGGGAAAGGCAGTGTCTCTGAAGGTGCTTTTTTTTTTTTTTTTTTTTTTTTTGCGGTACGCGGGCCTCTCACTGTTGCGGCCCCTCCCGTTGCGGAGCACAGGCTCCGGACGCGCAGGCTCAGCGGCCATGGCTCACGGGCCCAGCCGCTCCGCGGCATGTGGGATCTTCCCGGACTGGGGCACGAACCCGCGTCCCCTGCATCGGCAGGCGGACTCCCAACCAGTGCGCCACCAGGGAAGCCCTGAAGGTGCATTTTTGACTCGTGGAGGGACCGTTTCCCCAGGGATGAGAGTAAGTGCACATTTCCCTGTCTCTCCAGGAAAGGAATGAAGGCTGAGATCTCGAAAATGCCTTGCTGTATTCTGCCAAACTTACACACACATGTGCGAGGCTGGTGGAGATTGATTTACCAAAATAATTTTCAAAAAAGGAAAATCAATAATCAAAGTGGGCTGTCCTACAGTGAGACCTAGTGGCCTTAAAATTTCAAGGTGCCATGGTCTCTGGAATGTCAGCCGGCAGCTTGGTGCCCTTGTCTCTTGCAGGAGATTCTGTCCAGTGGAGAGCCCAATAGCCTGATAAGCTGAGTTTGTAGGTAGGGAGAGAAACCAAGAGACTGTATAGGCACAGAAAACGGAAAGAGGAAGAATCAATGGAACTAGAGCTTATTCATAACATCGCATGTGGCACTTGAGACATTTTCCAGATTTGAATTGCTTGTTTGGAGTCCATGTTGGCATCTTGCTGAGGGCAGATAGTAAGGCACGTTCCTTAAATCTCTTAGGGGGCATCCATCCCAAAGCCAGGTGGTCCAGGTTCTTTTAGGATTTCACGTTCTTTGAAAGGCAGAAATGCCAAGCAGGGTCTCCTGTGACAGTGTAGAGAGGTCAGTCCGTTAAAATGAAAGCCTTTGAGGTGTCCACCCAGATCTGTTGTTAAGCAAATCGGTAGGAACAGGTAACAGCCACTCAACCTGAGTGTCATCTGAGCTGTTTAGATGAGTGGTTCCCAAGATTCACTGCCAGCCTGAATTAAGTGAGTACACCCAAACTGGGATTGGTATTGCTCGTAAAAATATACATACACATCTATGCCAGCTCCACTCCTGGGGAGCCTGATTGAGTAGGTCTGTGAATATATACTTTTAAAGCTCTCCAGGATTCGAGGCTCAGCTAGGTTTGGGAACTTCTGATGTCCATAATTAACATTGCCCAGCAGTAGCCCAAGTGTGGAACAACCCAGAGGCAGCATTACCATTCTCCAGTGAATTTTTGACCTTGAGAAATACTTCAGGTAGTGGGCTGTATTTTGTAGGTATATTCAAGTGCTCTACACACACAACCAGTGTTAGAAAAACTCTAGATTTGATTCACCCAGTTTCTGGCCAAATTCTTTCCATCCACTGAACTTCCTCAGAGCTCTCTGAAGTCAGCAATTACTTTGCTCTCAGAGGAGTCATTCTGTGGTGAGCAAAATGTTGAAAGTTTGGCAACATATTAGGACTTTCCAAATCTGGGTCATTTCAAAATATTTATCTGTATGTTTTTTATCCTTTTTCAGTGTTTAGACTTTATTCTTTCTAATAACCAGAGCACAGTCTATTGCTGTTAGGCACCTGAAAAGCACAATAAAGATAGTAAATTTGCCAGTGGTGGTAACAAAAGGCAGCTATCTTTAATAATTTCCTTAATAACCCCCTGTCCTCTTTCAGAAGGACACATTTAGTAACTGAATAGAGCCCTTTGCACAGTGCCCAGAACAGAATCATTCCTCAGTAAATATGAGCTATGCTTTTCATTATTCTATTTTCATTAATTCATTACCCAGCCCCACTCTTCCTGACAGGTTACCATCAATGTTCTAAGAGAATATCTTATACACACCCTATTCCTAGCTTCTAGAATTACTATTCTCAACCTTCTGTTTTATCCCATGTTTGTCCCTGACACTTAGAGAGTGAGAAATCTTTGGGTAACATCTCCACTGATAGTTGAAACATGTGGCTTTTTAAAATATTCTCTTAGATTCCCCATTTGCAGGAAACCACAAATCCTAATGTCGATTTCCTGTATTGCTGTAGAATCTCACGATGCAGGGATTTCACTTTTTAATGGCTCCTTCCCTGTGCATAAGGCCATCCATACAGGGATGCTCACTGTTGTGTATGAAAGTACACTGACTCATAACTTCAAGCACAGATGCCACCCATTTCTACTCTCCATCTTTGCCCTGTGGTACTAGCTCAGCCTGACCCTCCAACTACAAAAGGTATGGGATCGTTCTCTCCTACCCAGTCCAGGTCCCAGTTTTAGTAACCTCTGTGTTTTTTTTGTTTTTGTTTTTTTACCATGTAATGGATTAAGTGTCGATATTTATAGCAGCATTATTGATAACCCTGAGGATAAGATAGCTCTGGTGTCTCTCAAATCATTTATGTTCCTTCAGTAAATGCTTCCACTGGATTCCCTCACCACAGCACGTTATCAATCATGTGCTACCTATCACAGGGAAATTCACAAAGCCAGAGCATGTATGTGTCAGAGCCTTTGGAAGACAGAGGCAAATTACAAAAAAGGGATAGTTTTGGGCTTCCCTGGTGGCGCAGTGGTTGAGAGTCCGCCTGCCGATGCAGCGGACATGGGTTCGTGCCCCGGTCTGGGAAGATCCCACATGCCGTGGAGCGGCGGG
>NW_006792596.1:1309717-1328424 GCF_000442215.2 Lipotes vexillifer
GCCCCCCCCATTAGTTTTTCCCACAACCCCCCCCCCGCCACCAACACACACACACACACACACACACACACACACACACACACACACGCAGCTTCTATTTTTCCAGGAGCTTTTGAAATTTTGCTTGGCTCATATTCCTGAGGCCAATGGACAGGAAATGAAAACTGGATAGGAAAGGAGCTGAAAACATCTATAAATTTTTTGTTGTGTGGGGTATGATAATTTTCCCATCTAAGATGTTTAAAAAAAATAGATTTAACAGGAAATGTTGCTTTATATAGAAGATCTGCCATTCTTTAATATTTGTATATGGTTATTATTATCATTACCAGTTAAAATCACCATATTAATAGCTCTCTTGAATAATGGCTTTCATTTGACCACCTGAAAAGTTTAGAAAATATTGAGATAAATTGCCTTGCATTGTAATTATAGGGATGACATTCTAAGCAAAGTCCTATCCTGTTGAAGGAGTATGTCCCATAGAATTACAGTGCTTGAAGGGAAAACCTTTCTTAACTCGTATCAGTTACTCTTTTAACTTCACTTACTATAAAGGAATAGTTTCAAATCATTTAATCTAAACACGAAAAATAGCCCTTCTAATTGTATTTAAGATTTTAAGATTTCCTAGTTCCCTGTCTTCTTCTATCATGTATGCATTTGCTCCCCAATCTATATTAAAATAGAAAAAGCTAAAAACAATGTAATGAGGTTGTTTTCCTTAAAGACCTGCTCTTTAGTTTGAGATTATTTCCTACTTCCTATTTTGGTGTTCAAATGCCCTTCCTTTTTTGAAGTTATGGATACAATAGATGGAAGGTTTTTGTTTATTGTCCTCACTTGACAAAGTGAAAAATTGACCCTTCCACACTGCTCCCCAAATTTAATTTTGAAATTTTACTTTTTAAGGAAATTCAGAACTCCTGAAATCAGCTCCATGCCTTTAGACTCCCATGACAGAACACTCTGCTAAATGCCACAACTGGGGCTGCAATAAGCCAGACCACGAAAGGATGCCTGCTGATGACTTTGCTGCTATAACTTAAGAAATAGATTAGGTGACTGTTGCTGGCGTCCCAGCAGTCATAATTCTTCTTCAGATATTTCAAAAGGATAAGGTAATTAAGTTAATAATCCCTGTTGTTACAAATACTAGATGTGGCATTGTTCATTTATTGCCTTCTAACAGCCATGATATCAATTTACAAAAGAATAACTTGGGGGAAGTCCTGGTATTGAAGACTCTAGAAAGAAACTAGGATCAAAGACTCCTAGATTAAAGGGTTGATTTAGGATAAATGTTAAAAGGCATAATGTGAACAACACACTTATTACAAACAAGAAACCCCAGTCTTACCTACTGTTCTATCTGGTGACAGGCATTTCACTTCCTGTGAAAACAAAACAAAAATGGAAACATAAATGAGTGAAGTAAATTGTTACTTGGGCAATTAACATAAAAGCACTTGTATTTAGATACTTTTAATTTACATTTCAAATGAAGTTTAATAGTTAAAGTAGGTAAGGCCACACAGGAAGAAAAATTTGACTTCTAAATATGTACATATTTGAATAATATGTACAATAAATGTGCACATATGTTTTACAAGCCTAAAAAGTTCACTTATCTATCTGCTGAACTTTGAGTTCATAATATTTAGAGTCTTAATCTGGCCTCTTTTAAGGAACTAAGAGAGTATAGTTTAAAAGGCTAGATGGTCCCACTTCATAAACCACAGACATCCAAATTAGCATAATCTCATAGACTCACAGAGATAAATCAGTATGTGGTCAAAGAAGAATTTTAATAAAACATGAAAATTCTAATAAAACATGAATTTTAATGAAACATGAAAACCTAGGCCAACTGTGCAGTATTTCTTCAGACCGCTGTTTCTCAGTGTCATCGCATGCGTACAACTGATGTGGCCAGGGGCTGGTGAAAAACTTCTGGAAGAAACCCAAAAACTTATGCAAAATGGTGGCATTTCAAATCTATCTGCCAAGTTGACCTAGAAAGACCATTTCATGGAACATTTGCCTTAATTAAGTCTCTGTTTTCCCACTTACATCCTACTCCTGGGCAATCTGCCAGGCCTGCTACCTCTTTTCAGAAGCCCTGGGTGGGTATCTGTGTTCAGCGTCTGGTGCTCAAGAAGGCTCTATCCTCATACCTCTGTGGTCCACCTTGCCCTCTAAGTATATATGCTCTGTTCTTTTCCACATTCAACTTTTATTTTTGGTTCAATAACATATAAGGTTTTGTCCATAATGGGGTCCCAGACTACAGCTCGTGGGCCAAATCCAGCCTCCCACCTGACTTTATAAATAAGGTTTTGTTGGACCACATCCATGGCCATTTGTTTATGCACTGTCTGTGGATGCCACAGTAGTTGAATAGATGCTACAGATACTGCATGGACCACAAAGCTTAAAATATTTACTCTCTGGCCCTTTATAGAAAATGTTTGCTGACTCCAGTCTACAAGGAATAAAACGCACGTTGTTGGAAGGGATTATCCAACTACATGGGCTTGGGCGCTAATTCCCTATCATAGAAACATTTCAAAAGAATTTTTTAATTTAAAGTCATTGCCTTTCAACCCACTGAGGGAAATAAAAAATTCTATGCAAAGATAGATATCTGCCCATTTTTTCTTCCATTTTAGTTTTTATTTCGGTCTTCATATAGATTCATAACATTTGCTGAGAGAAGGGGAATTATTTGGGGCAAGTGTGATCAATGCTGAAACAGGCAAGGCTTTGACAAAATTTGAGGAAGGAGAAGCCACCCTTGCCTTTCCACCATCCCTTCTCTCCTGTCCTACCCTCTGTGCCTCCCCTTCTTCCTCGCCGTGCTCTAGGTCATTCCCAGATTCCTTCGTTATTTGAGTCAGCCCTCAATTAATTTTCCCTTGACTCTTAACTGATAGTGACTTCAGTGGTACTTTTCCAAATCTCCCAAATATAAATATCTTTGGCATTTATATTTTATGATGAATTTCTGAAGCTGAGAAATTATAGCAGAATCAGACCTTGCCAATCAGGGAGCTGAGTGTATGGGTTACTGTCATGTCAAGGTTTGGATCTCCATTGGGAAGACCCTGGGCCAGCTGCTCTCCAATGGCCAGTAACCACTCAAGAGGCAAGAAGCTTCCCCTGGGGTGATACACCAGCATTATATTTTTCTATTATGTCATGAAATGAAAAAGATTGAGAAGCACTCAAGCCTAGGAATAAATCATTATGTGTTTCACTTAACCCAAAGGGGGAACTAATCTTGGGAAATCAGAGTTAATGATGACCACTTTATATTTCCTGGAAAGTTAAAAGAAGAATCTGCTTGTAAGTAAATTAGTAATCTTACTTAGATAAAATTAGATGGAGTCCAACTTTAGATCAAGCTCAATCAAGAATAAAATCAAGTTTTACTAATCAACTAGGATTGTACACTGGTTACAAGGATATAAAGTACACCTCTGTCCTCCTCCCCTGCATCCCAATCACTTCTCCCAATGCCTGGTCCATAGTAGGAGCTCAATATTCTGCAGTTGTGCTGCCCTTAGTGCGATCCACAGACCTGCAGCATTGTCATCACCTGAGAACTTGTTAGAAATGCAGAATCTCAGGCCCACCCCAATCTCCTGAATCAGAAGTTGCTCTTTAACAAAATTTACCAAATGATTCATATGCACGAAAGTTTGACAAGCACTGGGTAAGACACCAAGTGAGGTGAGAAATCTGCCTGTGCCATCTAAAATTTGGAAGATGTGAAGTTAAAAATAAGTATTTCAGGAAAGATGAAAAAAAATCTAATGTAAAGGGGAAAAGTATTTTTCTCTTAAATAAAGTAGTCCAGTAGTTAAGATTCCATGCTTCCACTGCAGGGGTTGTGGGTTCGATCCCTGGTTAGGGAAGTTCCATGTGCTGCGTGGTGTGGCAAAAAAAAAAAAAAAAAAATCCATAATGGGAGAATGCTATTTTGTAAACTCAGCACTGGGACAAGACTTCATGTACCACACAACAGACAGTCTGGCCCACGGAGAGTTAAGCAGAGGTCCTGATGTGGTCCCCAACCTGTACCATTTCCTTTAAAATGCTGTGGAGAGGTGAAACCCTGGTGTGTTGAGCTTAGTCTAGGCTCTATTTTTCCTGGCAGAGAATTCCATCAGCTTCATGCTCATGTGGAGGGCTCTGGGCTCATAGCAGGAAGGCTCACCAGGACACAGAGATGATTTAATGGACCGTGCAGATCTCCAAACTGGAGCCCATTCCCAGAATAGAAAGAAGCACCTGGGATTCTTGGAATACCTTGTCATGGGGCCAGAAGGAGGGATAATCCTCTCCATGGTTTAGTGAATTTGAGATGGTATGTGTTGGGCCACGCTGACTTCTAAAAGAAAGAATTCAGGGCTTCCCTGGTGGCGCAGTGGTTGAGAGTCCGCCTGCCGATGCAGGGGACGCGGGTTCGTGCCCCGGTCAGGGAGGATCCCACATGCCGCGGAGCGGCTGGGCCCGTGAGCCATGGCCGCTGAGCCTGCGCGTCCGGAGCCTGTGCTCCGCAACGGGAGAGGCCACAACAGTGAGAGGCCCGCGTACCGCAAAAAAAAAAAAAAAAGTGGAATTATCTGATATTTGGGAGAAAGAATCACATTTGCAAATCTATAGAATAGGAGATAACAATGACACACTTGGCTTTGATCCTCGGCCGTCTTTAAAAATAAATGTTTCTGGAGCCAGGGACCAGAATAAATACCACGGTGGAGAGAACTGTCTTCTGCTCTGTCTCTTCTACACAGTATAGTGTTTGAATTTGTCTGGACATGGTTAGGAATGTGCAAAGCCAATTATTCTGACTCTGAGAGGATCGTGGGCATCCTTCTTTTAGATTTCCCCAAGGAAAACAGAGGCAGAATCCAACTACAGGGAGATTCCTGGAGACGGCCCGAGTCACAGGCATCCTTGTAGAGAGCTGACAGGGACCACAGGCCTCCTTTGGGACTCTGTAAGTGCTGGTGGTTCCTGTGCATAAATGAGTTTAGACAAGGAAGAACCCAGCAGAGACAGAGCAGGTCTGGATGCTAACATGGAAAGGAGAAGAAAAGTGGAGAGAAGACACCTCTAGAATCCATAGTCTAGACATGTAAACCAGCACAAGTTCAGAAGTCCCTCTTTTTTTTTTTTTTTTGCGGTACGCGGGCCTCTCACTGTTGTGGCCTCTCCCGTTGCGGAGCACAGGCTCCGGACGCGCAGGCCCAGCGGCCATGGCTCACGGGCCCAGCCGCTCCACGGCATGTGGGATCTTCCCGGACCGGGGCACGAACCCGTGTCCCCTGCATCGGCAGGCGGACTCTCAACCACTGCGCCACCAGGGAAGCCCCAGAAGTCCCTCTTTATCCACCTTGGCAAGGTGCTGGAGGCATTTCACAGCCTGTCCTTAACCTTCCTGTCCAGCATCGATGTGTCCTGTGTTCTTCCCCGGTACAAGTCTTCCCCCTGCAATTTCCTCTCTGATACTTTCCCTCCCTAGCACAGGGAACTAAAGGTCATCTTTCAAGACTCAGCTCTCATAATTCCTAAAAGATGTCTTCCTACTCCTGCCATGGCCAGAAAGGCAGATTATAACACCCATCCATTGGATTCCTATAGTACTTGTTACATAATTCCTTTTTAGAATTTATTGCATTGTTTTTAAATTTCTTATAACACAGACACACCAATGTGTTGCTTTGAAGGGGACAGCGTGTCTTTCTTGTCCATTTCATATGTTTTATTCTTGGCAATAATGCGTGGCACAAAGCAGGCAATCAATATTTGCCAAATTTGAACAAAATTATCATATGTGAAAATCCTTTAATCTCTCAGGCTTTTAAACATTTTTTTCTTTTTTTTTTTTGTAAAATGAGGGTGATCTATCTACTGTAGAATTATTTGAAAAATTCATTTGGAAAAGCATGAAATGAATTAATGGCCAAAGTCCATCTCAAGTCCTTCACCTTCTGTAAGTTTTTTGCTTTTACCGCTCTGATCCCTAGTGCTATCTCCTTTATCCACAGGGCAGTCGATATGATACAGAGAAACTGAGGTGTGTTGTCTTTTATTGCTCTTTAATTGTTTCGTATCTATAAATCTTATCTCCCCAGATACATTGTAGTTCAATTCAAACAACTTCAAATCAGCAAATGGTTATTGGATGACTAATGTGTGCAAGGATCTGTGCTGCTTAATACTGGCACCAGTTCTGGCTTTAACTTTACTCATTTTAATTCTTTCAACACATATTTATTGAGCAACCACTTACACATATGATCACTCTCTGAGAGAGATTGTATTTCCTTCTAGACCTCTGTGTTTCCAAGAAAATTACCAATATTGCATAAGGTTGAGGGCAAAATGACCAGGCTGCAGTGAGCGATCCTGGATGGAGCAGCTAAGAGGTCCCAAGCTCAGAGTAGATCCACGTGCTTGTTCACATGAGATTCAGGGAACCCTTGGCATCAGGAGGTCTCACACAGGGGATGAAACATGGTAGAAAGGGATTCTGAACAGCAGTCCAGGTCAGGAATCACATGGTCCATAGGTTATAGGACCCCTGCCCTAGGGTGAGGGAATAGTGTGGCCCAAATCCTACAGAACACCTAGAATGTACTGAGGAGAGTAACTTGGTCAACACTTGGGACTTTTAGCTGAACCCTCATAGGCTCTATGAACTTCTGATGAAAATGCTGGCAACAAGCCAGCTCACACCTAAAACATCAGAACCCCAGAACTCCAGAACTTATACCTCCCAGGCTGTAAAAGAGGCCTGAGGGAGCATAGGAGCCCAGGAGTAATGACTGAGCCACTGAGCTCCAGATCTGGAGGACAGAACTCAATCCTAAATTCCTGCAGATGGTGGCCTGAGACTGTCAACCTCCCATCCTTCCATCTGCCTTCATTAAGGGTGGGATTGAGCCTGCTGGTAAAGGGCTCAGAGACCGAGTGTCCGCTGAATAGGGGAGAGACAAAGGGGGCCAGCTGGGACTAGTAACAGGGAAGATTGGAAGGACTCTGGACCGTGAATTGAACCACCAGGTATTATAAACAGCTCCTTGTGTCGCTGCACTGATCGCCCTGCATTGAAATTGCCTTTTCACTTGTTCGTCTCCCACACTGGGCACGAAGCTGGTCTGCCCATGAGGATAGAGCCTGGTTCTTACCTTGTTCATTATTTTATTCTTAGCACAAAACACAATGCCTGCCACAAAGTGAGTTGTCTAACAAAGGAAAGAGTGAACTCATGTCAGGCAGAGGGTCAAGTAAAGTCAGTCAAGTGAAGAAAAGTCAAAGTGCTAAAGGTGGAGATGAACTGTGGGCTAGGCGAGCAAGGGGGTCAAGTTGAGAAGCCAAGTGAGGCAATACTGAAGAGCAGTCACGTGTCTGGGCTTCAGGGTCAATCCTGGGTTTGAATTCTGGCTCTGCCTCTGCTAGTTTCTACCTTGTGAGCTTGGGCATGTTGTTAAATTACTCTGAACCTCAGTTTCTACTCTGTGGAATAGCAATTTATACTTCCAGTCTCAAGTGAGGATTTAATAAAGGAGTATATTAAAAAGGTCAACTCAATGCTAGATCCTGTACTCAACAAGTGGTTGCCATTAAGACAGACAGGAAGAAGCAAGTCCTGTCGTTCCAGTAGCTAACAAACCTCACCCAGAGTTGGAGATTGGAGCCCAGAGATGATGAATCTAGTCTCCGAGACTAAAAAATAAACAACCAGGGACTCAAATGGAGACTAAACACGCAGGCCAGAGATTGAGGGATCAAGGAGCAAGATCCAGGCAAGGGATCTTGTCTATCAGGCGTGGAGGGAGAAGAGAATGGGTGTGGCTTGAACAAGTCCCAGCAGCTTTCTAAGGCCAGGGATCCTTCTGTGCTTTAGAGCAGGGCTGGTCACAGTGAGTGGGCAGGTAAGAGCTCATTGGAGAAGTTCAGAAGTATACTTGGCAAGAGCAGGGATGACTGACAGAGGCAGTTCATGACCCTCAGGCATACAGAAGGTGGTCACTAAATAGTTGCTGATCATTTACTTTCATCTTTAGCTCAACTGTTCCCAAGTGGGGAAGTGCGTAAGCCCTTGTTTTGGTTGTGAAACTCTTTCAAACTAGGCCAAGGGGGGGCACCTTATTTGCAAAAGTTCTGGAGAAAATGGTGTTTTCTAAAGGATCCCCACTGTTTCATTTGTGGAATCACTGCTGTATTTTACAGCAGTGGGCCCCAACCTTTTTGGCACCAGGGACCAGTTTCATGAAAGACAATTTGTCTACAGACCGGTGGCGGGAAGGGGGGTGTTGGGGGAGGGTGGTTCAGGCAGTCATGCGAGCAACGGGGAGCAGCAGATGAAGCTTTGCTCGTTTGCGGCTCACCTCTTACTGTGTGGCCCAGTTCCTAACAGGCCGTGCACCCATGCCGGTCCGCGGCCCAGGGGTTGAGGACCTCTGTTTTACAGAAGTTTGGCCATTTGTCATTAATCTACATCTGACAATAGAGGAAGCACCACCTTTGCCAGCATGGAAACAAGATTTCTTGGCTGAAATGAGAGTGAAACAAATTGAGGGTTGTTAGAAGGAATCTGGCATGTTTACCACTCTCTCTCCAGCCACCCCCTCTTACTAAAGTTAGATCATGGTTTTGCTCACAAAGACAGTGCTCACAAAGAATTCTGAAATTCTTCAGCTTCTTTAAACTATTCCTCAAGCATGTGGCCTTTGGGGGTTGGTTGGGGTCATTTATTTTCTGCATAATGAATCTATTTCTGAGCATAAGAGCAACAGGCATCACACAATGCAAAGTTTTCTTGTAAAAAACGTCAGCTGCAATAAAAGGAATCTGGAGCCAGCCTGGCAGCCTGGAAGCTGTTACAAAATGAAGTCAGAGCTTCAGCCTGTGTCTACATGACACCAGACTTTCAATGAAAAAGTGAAAAACTCAAGCAGTCATCTAGATGTTTGGTCTGCTTGGTGCCAAACATCCTGATGTTTTTGACTATCCAGATGTTTGGAATCAGGCAGACCAACACCCAAAATCTGGACATATCTAGGTGTTTGCTTTCTTGTAGACACAGCCTTGGACTACTGGGCAAATAAAGCCCCCAAACTTGGGCATCATTTATTCTGCCTGTTAGTAAGAATTGTGAATCTCATAAGACCTCCGTGAGAATAAGGCAATTCGGTTTAAAAAGTGAAAAGGGCTTGAGTCAAACACATAGTTTAAATAGGGCTTTGCCAGAGAAATTGATGCAACGAAAAGGAGAATAAAACAAGGCCCACTGCAGTTCAAGTGGCTCTGCAGGCTATTTCCCAGTCAGTGGACCTCATTACATGACCATGCCTCCGATCCTTGGGAAGCGGCCGCAGGGAGCCGAGCTCTGAAGCAAGTCAATGTTTGAGTTTAGTCTTGTACTGACGTCAGGCATTACTTATCAAACCGGACCCTCTGCCTGCCAAAAGTGAACCTGAACTTCTAGACTGACTTCAGAACTTCTTTGTTCGCACGACCAGCCTGGTCATGCTGGAGTTATTTAACTTTCAAGTTGACCTATGTCAAGGAGACAGAGCTGGCAAGGACAGGACTGGCGCCTAAGGAGGCAGAGAGAGTGCACTGGGCTTTGCCAGGACATGGTCCATTCTTTTCTCTAGCAGCCACTCTGCATCCTACTCCTCTTGACTCTGGCTCATTGGCCTATGCCTAACTCTCCTCTCCCTCTTTGCCCCGTGATCCTGAGAATTGAGAAATGCAGGGAAAAAAAAGATGAAGGGGGGTTGCGGATTTAGGGCAGGAAGAGGAAGGAAGGAAGGGAAGAGAGAAAGAAAGAGAGAGAGAGAGATCCAAAGGTCCCGAGGACAGCATGTGCAGGGCAGTTTAAAAACAACAACGCAAAAGGAACAATAAGAGCAACGTAATAAAAGGATGAAAGATAGTCATGCGACAGAGAGGAGGATCTGAGCATCTGCACTTTTTCTTATTTATAACCATGTCAGAAAAACAGGAACAACAGTGTGCAAAACCTCAAGCGGGATTTTCTCTCACTCCCGATTTTGCTAGTGTATCCCACTAGGAAGAAAGTGACCGTTTTGATTGTCTTCTATCGGCTTGAAATATACAATTCATCATTGTCTCATGCATCCTATGATTGTGAGTTAGTCGCTATTACTCATTGTTATGTGGGGGAATTCCTCTCCTACCCACATCTGGACTTTTGCTGTAACAGCAAAGGCTGGAAGCAGAGCCTGTCTGACCCTTTATCTTTTCTAGATTCGATGCATCCTTTTCTCTCTTAGGATGGCTCCTTGGCTATTGTTTTACTGTTGCTGTCGCTTGTTACTAGTTGGTTGAATCGGTTTTTAAATTTTATTGTGACTATGGAAATGGCAATGGTTGTACTCAACCCAAATTAGTTCATCAATACCATCATTGTTAAGTCAATCAGGAGGTTAGCAATTGCTAATATACACACAATTTGGCCTCCGTAAAAGAGACAGACATCTGTTTTCCTTGGCAGCAGCTCTGTTTCCAGGCCCTTACTTGATACCATGTGCGTGCCTAACTCCTGTTCACAACAATAGCTTTTATCCTTGGGGTTTGGTAGTATACTTAACTGATGCCTTTATCTTTTCATGAGAGATGCCAGCTCACATCAAATAAAAAAAAAAAAGAGAGAGAGAATAAAAGAAAGAAAACGAAAACACACTACAAAGGCTTGGCTTTATATCTGGTGGAAATAGAGAACCTCAAAGCTGGACTCAGTATTAGAGAAAAATAAAGATTGCTTTCATCCACATTGCCGAAAAATTTGCCTGTATCCTCTAATTTGTCCTGCCCTCATTGAGAATTCAATGAGTATTCTGATCTGAATATTAAAATTTGACTTTTGCCTTTGAGAAACACAAGTGTCAATCAAAGTAGAACAGAGGAGGGGCAAGTTGTTTGTTTCCTGGATGGGAGCCAGTGATACCAGACAGAGTGGTGGGACGATTTCACCTTGCGCTAGCAGGGTGACTAGGAGGCAGCTGGAAATATGCATTTTTATAAACTCTTGAATAGATGATCGGGTTGATTGGTTGGTCTGTTGTAGTGTTCTGCAAACTGGGACACCTGTATATTGGGGAAAGAATACTGTCATGCCCTACTCCCTAGAGACAAATCCAATTCTTTAGTAGCTAAATAATTCTGCTGTGCTCCGAGGAGTGCCTAGGTTTCTTTTACAAGAGAGATTGATACATTAAAGCTATGATCATGTATTCATCACCTCAAGGAGCAGTTATTGTGTAGGAAAGCAGCATGCTGTTGACAGGAAAAACTCCAGACTGAAAATTGGATGATCAGGATTCTGGTTTAGTTCTGTTAGGAAGATAGGCATGCAAAATATTTAAATGAAATTAAAAAACAATATAAAATTAAGTACCTTAATGGATATTTGGTAAGATAAAATCTATATAAAGGGAAATAATACTTTACACTTCCAGGATGTAAGAGTTAAGAAACGCTTTTTTTTTTTTTTTTTTTTTTGCGGTACGCGGGCCTCTCACTGTTGTGGCCTCTCCCGTTGCGGAGCACAGGCTCCGGACGCGCAGGCTCAGCGGCCATGGCTCACGGGCCCAGCCGCTCCGCGGCATGTGGGATCCTCCCGGACCGGGGCACGAACCTGTGTCCCCTGCATCGGCAGGCGGACTCTCAACCACTGCGCCACCAGGGAAGCCCAAGAAACGCTTTTTGAAGGCTGTCATCTTAATTATTTTCATTATTATTCATTATAAGTATGGATACTTAGTCTCAAAACCCTAACCCAGGTATTTTTCTTATGTGAACACAAAGACAAGCATCAAGATTTAGGTTTTGGGAGAATACTCTAATTCGAAAAGATACATGCACCCCTTTGTTCATAGCAGCACTGTTTACAATAGCCAAGACATGGAAGCAAGCTAAGTGTCCATCAACAGATGAATGGATAAATAAGAGATGGTGCATATATACAATGGAATACTACTCAGCTATAAAAACAATGGTATAATGCCATTTGCACCAACGTGGATGGACCCAAAGATTATCATACTAAGTGAAGTAAGTCAGAAAGAGAAAGACAAATACCATATATCACTTTTACGTGGAATCTAAAATATGGTACAAATGAACTTATTTACAAAAGAGAAACAGACTCACAGACATAGAAAACAAAATTACGGTTACCAGAGGGGAAAGGGGTAAATTAGGAGTTTTGGATAATAATATCTTAAGATAATTTGTTTTTTCACTGAATATTATGTTTTTAAGATTTGTCCATGTTGATACTTGTATATATGTAGCTCACTAATCTTAATGGATGTATATGAATGTACTACAATTTAGTTATCCATTCTGTTCTTAGACACTTGGTTACTTCAAATTTTGTTATGAGAAGCAATGCTCCCATGAATATTCTTGAGCAAACCTCTTTGTGCATATGTGCATAGAGTTTCCTTAGGTTCAGAATTTCTGGATTATACAATATGTGCATCTTTACTTTCCTAGCTTTTTTCTAATCATTCTCCAAAGATGCTGTACTGATGTATATACCTACCAGAAGTATAGGAGAATTTCTGTATCCACATCCTTGACAATGCTTGGTATGGCTGGTGCACATTTGAAGAAAGTACTATCACTCTTTCTACACTCAAAATGCCTTAAATATTATCAAGAATAAAGGCACAGTTGCTGCATTGTTGAAAATAATGTACCACCAATGCCATAGAAGAATCTCCAATGCCTACAAGCCTTCCCACCGGGGTTACCAACAGCCAGAGACCCTGTCTCTTCCTGAGATTTTTCAGCATATTCATCCGAGTCATAATCAAGTTTTAAAACTAGAAAACATTTTAGAAATCATTCTATCCAGCAGCATCATTTAAACATAAAGTGTTATGCCCAAAGTCACACAACTATGATAATGATCATAGTATTACAATTTATTTAGAACCTACTTTGTGCCAGGTACCATTCTGGGTGCTTCACAAATATTCTTAACCCTCATGACAATACCCAGATGGTATCACAAAGAGTTTACTCTCCAAAACACAGTTACTCTCACATGGCAAATGAGAGCAGGACACCATGCTATCTAATCTGAGTGGTACAAAATTGTACCAGACATAGTCTGGCATAAAATCCGGGAGGGAAGGTAATACCACAGTATAAACTAGCATGTGAGGAGAGCTGGGTGAAGGTTCAGACTAAGGTAGACTACTGGGAAAGGACCTTTATCCATCCAGGATCATTTAGTAAAACATCCTGAAGGCACTGGTATGGGAATGGGGGCTTTGGAGGACAGGTAGACCTTGGATGGGCACCATCTCACCTTCGATGTGCTGAGTGCGTATTGCCCACTTAATGACCGTGGGCAGTGAGTGGAATCAGAGGGTCCATAACCATACCCTGCCATCGAAGTGGGGCTCGTCTGGGGGTCAGGAGGAGGACAAGTCAGACCGAAGGGCCCAAGGGGAAGGTCAGTCTGACAGTGCTGAAGATCTGGAGGGCTAGGCAGCTAACAACTGGGAAAAATCCAGCAAAACTTCTCGAGAACACGGCAACAAAGCCTCCGTGGTCCGGCCCCTGCTGAGCGCCTTTTTTACCACTCTCCCTTCCTTTTTCTGCTCTGTTGGCCTCTGTTCTGTTTCTGGGGCACACTAGTCTGGTGTCCCCTGTAGGATCTTTCATCTGCAGTCTTCTCTGCTTGGAACATGTTCCCCAGGTTCACGCACAGCTGACTCCTTCTCATCATTCAAGTCTCGCCTGAACTGCTTTCCCTGCACATCCCATCTAGGCCGGCCTCCACCCTCCCCTTCCTCCAGCTCAGCCCATTTTTTTTTTTAATTAATTAATTAACTAACTTATTTATTTATTTATCTATCGTCTTTCTTGCTCTCTGAAATTACCTTGCTTCTTTATTTAACCACTTGCCCCAATGAGAGAGCAAGCACCATGAGGACAGCAAATTGTCATTCTTGTTATGTGTTGTATGGTCAGCAAGTAGAAGAGCTTCAGTAAACATTTAATGATTTGAACAAATAAACCACGTTGTTCTAGTTTCCAAAGAGGCAGGTAGGCCATTAGGAAGTGCAAAGTCTTTGGGGAAGTTGGGTCTCACAGGGGTGAGATTTAGGGGCAGGATTATATTAAGGGGACAGTGAGTTAGATATGATGTAGGAGGTTATCAAGAGGAGCTTGGAAAACAATAATGTGGCACAAATTCAGGTGCCAAGACTGAGAACTAAGGTGGGTATTGGAATCAGAAACTGAGGAGGGTGAACAGACTAAATGACCACAAAGAGACTTTCTACCACAGTCCAAGTGTCAAGCTAGAGCTCTTTATTTTATTTTTTTATTTATTTATGGCTGTGTTGGGTCTTCGTTGCTGCACACCGGCTTTGGCTACTCTTCATTGCGGTGCGCGGGCTTCTCATTGCGGTGCCTCTCGTGTTGCAGAGCACGGGCTCTAGCTGCGCGGGCTTCCGTAGTTGTGGCACACAGGCTCAGTAGTTGTGGTTCGGAGGCTCTAGAGTGCAGGCTCAGTAGTTGTGGCACACGGGCTCAGTTGCTCCGCGGCATGTGGGATCTTCCCGGACCAGGGCTCAAACTCATATCCCCTGCATTGGCAGGTGGATTCTTAACCACTGCGCCATCAGGGAAGTCCCAAGCTAGAGCTCCTTAAATCCAGCCTACGTCAGGTCAGGGGTTAAGGGATGTGTATCCTGTGATCTCACTCACTGGCAGAGGCAGAGAACTGAGTGCCTGCTGAAAGCAGAAATATTGGCGAGGAGCAGAATGAAGATGGATATTTCAAGCAGAAGGGACCACAAGAGCAAGGCAGAGAGGTGGTGCGTCTCTAGTTTAGAGCAGTGCCTGGCACAGCATAGAGTACAGAAAACTCACGTCGAAGGAATTGATTCCCAACTTTCATCTAGTGGCTATACTGAAGGCAGGGAGCCTGAACATGGGAAAACTGGTTGGAAATTTGTTCCAAAACCTGGTTTTAGAAATCTGATTCATTGCAGTAGGGATGGGTAAGGACAGATATGGCAAAGAGAATCAACAGGACTTGATGACGAAGTGATCGTGTACTTTGTTGTGGGCCGGGGTGGTGTCGAGGCAGCAGACCGTGTAGGAAAGAGGGAAATAAAACTTACCCTGAGCTTCAGAGTCTGAGCCACAAGGTTACACCATTACAGAGAGAGAAGAGCCCAACTGAAGAGTTCATTTACGGTGGGGCTGGAAAGTTCAGTGTAGGTACTTGAGCTGCCTGAAGGCCTGCATTCAGCAGTGATATTTAGAAGGTGGTTGAAATAAGGTTGGAGCTCTGTAGAGCCTGGAATAAAGATATACATGTGCATGTAAGCTATTCAATCATTTTCAGAAAGAGTTAGACTGGGAATAAAACTAAATAGAATTGGGAATGTGAGCTGTGTAGCAAGAACATAGCATGGGCCCAACTCATCTGGCCTCATTATTCAGCAGCAGAATGTTATCAGGATTCATCTCAAACTAAACATGCTGAGCTTCCTTGGACCCAATATCAATTCCTATTCACCCTCAATCCCTAACATCCTTTAATCTAGGCAATTTACTTTTCTTAGGAGCCAATACTGCTAAGTAGTTAAGGGTATGGCCATGAAGTAAGACTGCCCAGTTTCAAATTTTGACTTGGCCACTCACTACCATGTGGCTTGAGGCAGGTTACTTAACCTGCCCGTTTCTTTATCTGTAAGGTAGGAATAAAAATAGTGCCTATGCCCATAATATTGTTGTGAAGATCAAATGAACTCATGCATGTAATGCATGTTGCCTAGAACTTGGTACACAGTAAATGCTCAGTGAGGATACCTGAAGTTTTGTATTGAGGACTGGAACATGGGCTCTTATTTTCATTTATGATCAGAGCTTGCTTAGCCTGGGTATCTCTTAATCCCTGGAAAATTGTAGAGTATTTTTAACAAAATAGAAAAAAAAAAAAAAAACAGAAAAACCCTATCAATGTTCATTCTACCAAAGGAGGCTACCTCTTTAGACTGAGATTCAAAAATACAACATTTAGGCACGTTGCCACCCTCTCAAGTCCTCTGTCTCACCACGATGTAGCAATTCAGGTGCACTAAATTCTCACAATTGAAACAGCCCTGGGAGAATTTCAGTGCTATTGTTTTGGAGACTTCCTTTCATCCTGCTTTGAATTTGTCCCAGTTCCAGTTTTAGACAATAAATCATAAGGCTTTTAAAAGGGAATTCCATTCAATATTGAGAAAAGGGAAAATGAATCCCTGAACTGTACGTCAGTTACGAGTCCCTGACTCAGGCAAAGTCTCAACGCTTCAGCTTGGTAAATTCAACTGTGGAGTGTTGTTGCTGTTTGTTGTTGTTGTTTTTGGCTTATTTTTCTGTTTAGTTTGTTATTTAAAACAAGAAGGTTTGTTTAAAATGAGGCCATCTTTCTCTTTTGTCCTTATTTGTTGGACCATCACAAGCAGTGAGGCTGTGGAATTTATGTGAATTGCTATTCTTCACTACCTTTACAAAATGAACCCCGACAATAGTAACTTTTACAAGGATAATCTACCAGCAAACATCAGTAGGCCAGACATACTGGCAGTCCCTAGTCAATCTGTAACTGAAAATTAAAAGTGTAGCAGGAAACCCTAATAATGAAACTTTCAGGGTTATAGAGCTGATGAAGCAGAAAACAAAAAGTACGTGATAACTGCTAAGAAGTGCAACCTTGGCAGTTGTCATGTCTTTGAGGATTTTCTTAAAGTGTGGGCAGATCTTCATCTATTTCTGAATTCCCTTTAGCCATCCAAAACAACTCTTGGCTCTGGGTTATTTTCCATCTTCCTCCAAGATAACACCTCCTAGCTATCATCAACGGAGCTATTCCAACCAGCATTTTTGCTCAGTAGTCTTTCCCAAGGTAATAGAGTTCAGGTTATCATATCTTAGTGTCATGTGGAACTAAATCACACTCCAAGGAGAGATAACAAGGCTGCCCAAGGAGGGGGTGGGCTGGGCGTGGTGGGTGTGGACTCTGTCCCAGCCAAGGTCCCTTTCTCTCCAGGGGCTGCTAAATGTATTAAGCTTAAGTGCTGAGAAGGGGTAGCAGAGCTGCATGGGGTGAGGTTGGGCAAAGGAAGTATGGAAGGGGGTTCTGCCATTGACTTAAAGCGCATGCCTGAATCTATCTGGGACCCACAACCAGAAACTGGGTGATTTCATCTTGTTCTGTCAGTGGATCATAAAGTGGCCTTGAGTGGTCACACCTTCCCCAAGTGTCCCAGCTTTCTCTCCTCTGAAATGGAGACCTTCACATGGTCTGCCATGTGTGGAGTGGGGGGATTGCCAGGAAGGCCGAATCTCCATGTTGGACATACGAAGACTGTTTGCCAGTTTTTGGCAGTGGGTCTAAGAACCCCGCTGCCCACCTCCCATGGTCACAGACCCCAAGACTTGGCATTTGGCCCCCAGCAGGCTCTGGCTGCAGAGTCAGAAAGCCAAATGCAGACTGAGCTAGGACCTATGGGGCATGCTCCCTAGATCTGCTAACTTCCTCTGTGTTGCCCTCACCTCACCTCACACTGACTGCTGCCCATGTTCCCAGAGACCCTGCTGGTCTCTTACTCACCAAAACTACCCAGAGACCACCGCTTTGAGCAACAATTCCCTCTAAGCCCCCTTTGGGAGTCTAGAAAGCAGCAGACTTGTCTACAGCACCTCCCTAAAGGCCAAGGAGAACCCAGCTGATGATTCAGGGAAGACTCTCAATTTACCAGAGACGTTCCAGGGACCAAGCACAAAATGACTCTTGAAAGAACAGGAAAGGGCTTCCCTGGTGGTGCAGTGGTTGAGCGTCCGCCTGCCGATGCAGGGGACACGGGTTCGTGCCCCGGTCCGGGAAGATCCCACATGCCGCGGAGCGGCTGGGCCCGTGAGCCATGGCCGCTGAGCCTGTGCATCCAGAGCCTGTGCTCCACAATGGGAGAGGCCACAACAGTGAGAGGCCCACGTACCGAAAAAAAAAAAAAAAAAAGAACAGGAAGTCATTTATGTACAAGAATCTGCTCTCACCCACTCGTCCACCATGTACACATTTGAAGTCAGGCAAGCATGGCAATTATTTTTAAAAAATTTGTTTCTAGGATTGGAAACTGCTATATTTTTATATTTTATTCAATGTACAGAGCTTTGTAGTTATTGAATTAAGAATATGGTATGTAAGAAGACAGAAATCAAGGCCTAGAAAATGCCTTTGCAGCCTCTCCATTGCCAGCTCCCAGAGAAAGGCAAGCACAACTTTTGCCTGAGAAAAACTCATTTAGTAACAGGCTAAAACGGTGATGCAGTCTCCCAGGACTCGGACTACTCTCTACTGCTCAGGCCTCTGACAATCATAAGGCAAACCAGTATATGAACTTGCTACATGGAAATCCATCCCACCTTCAGCACCTACAGTGCCTGGGACACTGGGGCTGTCACGGAGCTAACTCAGGTTTCCTCTCTACTGGCGTCTAGCTTCGCCCTGGGTCAGCCTCCAAGCACTGCCAGCTGGACCCCTAAGGGTCCCTTCAGATGAGCCAATTGACCTTGTTTACTACAACTAGAGAAATCTGAAAGTCTTCCAGAACATTTACTGTATTCATACATGTAGGGAA
>NW_006792596.1:1328519-1352581 GCF_000442215.2 Lipotes vexillifer
GTAGGGAAAACCCTCTCAAGTAAGCTGCCTACCTCTGGTCTTCTCTTGACATAAAGACCTGGAATTAAGAACATTGTATGAAACGTATTTTAGAAAATACTGATATCTGCACTACCTACATACGGAATACACAATGTATCATATTCTCCTTCACACTCAGGGAGTTGAGGACATTAAATATGTATAGCTTTTTATGTGTCAGTTGAACCCCAATCAGGTGGTTTAAAAAGTAATCAAATAAAATAAAATGTAATGTATTCTACCATCTAATTTACATTTTTGTTCATGTGATTTAAATGATTTTTAGGTTTTCTATTAACGTTCTAAATCTGCTCTTTTTCCTTCCCATGACACGTGTTTGTTTATGGGGTTTCCCCCCTTAGATGATATATTTCACATTGGACATCATGTCATTACTCACTTTATATCTTTCTCTATACTCTGGTGAGGATACCATGTGATTCTGGGACGTGTGCTTCACTTACACTTGTCAGCTGATCATTTCACAAGTACCTGTTATAGACGATAATCCAAAGCAAGATTTGGTCCTTCAAATCATCAAAAGGTTAAACCTCAGTTTCTTTTGTGACGGTTATGCCTACAGTACTCTCTCTGAAACCAACAGGGGAAAAAAGAAAACTTTTATTCTTTTGATGTCCCTAATGTGCTAGTGTTCATTGAAACTCTTTTTGCACATCAGTCTACTGAATGCACCTTGATGCATGTTTAGATTATAGTGAGAATGTGGCCATTTGTCCACCCTTACTTTGCAGGAGGTCATAGAAGAGTCTATTTTGGCCTTTTAAGAGGTAGGCACTCCCACAGTGACTTGAGTGAGTAAATGATTGTTATAAAGGACATTTCAGAATAGCTAAATATTGTCTTGCTTCACAACTCGGCTATATTAATATATGGTTGAGAAAAGGCTCGTGATCATTCATCTGTCTGCCCTCAGCAGCAGCAGCAGCAGCAGGATTTTTGTAATAAACTATGTTTCTCTGCGTGTGACTTCTACATATATATACGTGGGGATACAAACAACATGTGCCTGACTTGACCCATATTTTAAACATAATCCACCCTCAGTATGACATGATTTCAGGAGCACTTGGATGATATTTTGCTTCAAGGACCTCCACTGATATCATAAATCCCACCATTAGGGACTCATTCCTTTACCTTAGATTTCTTCTTCTGTTATGATACAAATAGTCCTGGGATGGTGGATGTATTTAAAGCCATACCCCAAGTGCAAGTAAAGTTATCTGATTCTTGACCAAGAGTTGGGTTTGATTTCTAGGAAAGCAGAAAGGACAGATGACACTGATGGCCCCAGGGACCCCAAGGTGAAGAGAAAGGTGTCCCAGCAGAGAGGGTAGGGTTGCTCCAAGATAGTTTTCACAATTATTCCTAGGGTCAGAATGGCAGACATGTTTCAAAACAGAGTTGACTTAACTAATAAAATTTAAAGGGGCCTTTAGCCTCAGAAACAAGAGAGAAGGAAGAAACAAATAGAAGTGTCAATAAACCAAAGAGAGTTACACCTCTCTTCTAAGGAACCTGCCCCCATCCCCTCAAACAGCTTCTGTGTTTCTCTGGTTTATTCTTGTTGGTGGGTCCCCAAAAAGATCTGGTTCCCTTTTAACCTTGCAGATTGGCCAGTGACCAATGCCTACATTTCCCTTGTTAAGAAAAGGAACTAATCCCTGATTGCCAAACATTTATAAACAAAAAACTTAGAGTAACTTTTCAAAACAAACCATTGTGACAATTCCAGATGATCAAGATGTTGAAAGTGAAACCAAACAGGGCAGGGAAGATAACAGGGTAGAACAGAGGCCCTTAGCCACGGGTCCTAGAAGCCTAGCCACCAAACAGAAAACATTTGTGTCCCATGCTTAGATCTGGCTGAAGTTTTGCCATCAGAATGACAAGTCTTGTCACCAGCAGGGTTGATGTGAATGAAGGTGATTTCAATGTCTCCTTTTATAGCTTTAGGAATTGGGTAAAGTCACTTAATGTATGACACCCTGGCCTCTCAGAATCCTTTCTAAGCCTCAGCGAGAGACAGACCAGCAAGTTTTAAATGTAAGCGTTGGACAGACTCTGCTCTGTCCGGGAAAAGCCAGCTACTGTGGGCTTATTGTTGTCATGAGGACCATTCTTCCTCCGCCCTGTTTTCCTGAGACAAAGAACCCAGCTGAGAATTCAACAAAGGAGAATGCAGGGAAAGGGGAGGGAATACCTTGAGCAAGAATAGCTTGGAAGCAGCCAAAAGTGGAAAAGGAAGTCTAATTCTGTCCTAGTCAGGGGGGAAAAAAGTTTTTTGAGAAATGTAAACAAATCAGGAAATCCTGGCACTTACTCCAGTTCCGATCTGGGGAAAAGCACCGGTCCTTTCCCTAAGACTGGTCTGCTGTTTGTGAATGAAATCCAGATTAAATTATTCATTGAGCCCCCGCCAGGTCCGCAGTTTCCAGCTTTCTTTTTGCCTATGGGGCGGCTTAAACCTTAAAATAATAATAATAAAAAAAACATATGCATGATATTAACTATCCATATTCAAATGGAAATTCAATGCTATCATAAATCTCCCTTTTCTAATGTAAATTCCTTTCCCTAGCATGAAGCTGCAGGAAAGCCATTGTATCTGAGTGATCTAAACTTGAAAGAGAATTTTTGTTAAACCAGTTATGATAGGGGAAACATGTTTTTCACTGAGTCGAAAGATTAAAGTTGGTTGTAAAAAGGGGTGGGGGACTGAGGGAGAATTATTGGTTGCTCAGCTAATGATTAGATACAGAACTTCAAGGACAAATTAAGAGGCACAAAAGAAAGAGTCACGCAGATAAGTGAAAACAGTTCCAGTGATATTAAAGAAAAGATGCATTGTTTATCTTTATCTAATCTCCATTTCCATATTCATCTCCATCTAAGCAGCCCCCTCCAGCCCCACTAGCCGCCCCCCAGTGAATTCCAAACTCCAAGAGGCACATCTGCAGATCAGAGTAACTCTAGGATCTGGGGTTCCCTTTCTTGCTTACAGATCCACCCTCTCTCTTTCCTTAGTTGTGTTATGTCTGGGTGCCGCTTCTAATGAGGCTTTGACAGAGAAGAATGTGGCCATGAGATGAAGAGAGGTAGTCTTCTTTTTGGAAACATGTTGTGAACCCTTTGGGTGATTTCAAAAAATTCTCACTAAATATCACACATCCCTCCTTTCAAATCGACTCCACTAGTTTGTTTTGATTTGTCACTCTTCTGCCCTTCCACCCCTCTGTCCCCTCTCATGCCCACAAACCTGATTTTTCATTTCAGGAATTATTCTTCCCCATGTAGACTTGGTCTGGGCATGCAGCAACAAAAATATATCTGTTTATTACAGAGCTATAGAGAACAAATGTAAAGGGCTTTCTTAAGCTGTGATATCAGTAGGAGCTCACAGACAAGAGACAGATTTCTCTTGGATGGAGGTGCTAGTGGTGTTGAGAAGGACACAAGCCCAGTACATGCCTCTCCCCCAGGCCGAGGCCCTGGCCCCCTCACTGTGTGTATTTACGTGGAGACCTCCAGAGTGGAGTGCGTTCAGGGCTTCATTCTTCAGCGCAAAGCTTTCTCAGTTGACTCTTAGGAACACAGCACAAGGATATACAGAGAAAACAGATCCCTCTGTATAAATGAAAAGTATGAACCCCGTCCTAGAAGGGCATTCATTCATGACAAAAAGCAGCATTGAAATTGGAAATAAAAATATTAACAATTTAAAGAACTTAACTCATACAGGTTTCCCACTAAGGATTTGAACACACATGCTTGCAGTCAATGTATTACTAATCTTTAGAGCTGAAATAATATAACTTAGAATCAGCTTAATAAAAATACCAGAGCTGGCCTTCTGGCAGCCAGTGCTTAGAGCAAAGTCACCTCCCCATAGGGACCAATTTCTCCCCTGATCTCTTATTTGATGATCAGCATTCAAGATAGAAGTTTTAATGTTCTTTCCGGACTGTTCAGAAATTGATGGCGCCTATAGAAATGTTCATAAAATCTGAGGCTCTGCAAGGCTTTTGGCATCCGTCTCATGTTATCAGAACCATAAAAATTATCACCCTCTTGTCTGTGGCCAGCCTTGTCTTTCTAGATAATATTATCCAGAGAAAAACTAAGTTGCCACTGAGTGTCTGTTTCTAGTCGTCGATGTTGTCAAGTGTGTGCGTTGAGAGGATGGTGGTGTCAGATTAAGGAAGGGAAGGAGAACACACATCAAACTGTATGTGTTTGAGGACTTACAGGGGAACTTTGTTAAACTATTTCTAGGGCAACTCATTTGATCTGCCAGGAGGATGCTGTGGTGTGTACATGCTTCTCTTCAGCCTGGTTCTCTGGCCTCTGTTACCCAGGAGCAGTGGTCTCCAGAGTGTAGACAGAGAAGGGAAGCAGGTGCTTCAACTCCCAGCATCTGGTTTAGATGAACACAATGCCGAGCACACCTGCAGCCAGCATTTCAGCCAAGTCTGGCCTCCCATTGTATTCGATTGGACTTTCTGCCTTGAGCAAGAAAAAAAGCATTGTTTATCAGATTTGCCAAAGGATCTCCGGGGAGGTGGAGAGAGACAGGATAAACAAAGCTAAAACAAAACAAAAGTGTAAGCAAAGTGCTGGGAGACCTTGATTATATGTGACTACCCAAGGTAATCTTTCAACCTGACACAAAGTAATTAAAACAGGGAGAGAGAGAGAGAGAGAGAGAGAGAGAGAGAGAGAGAGAGAAGAACAAACGTGAAGTTAGCACAGACCAAGACAGTTTCCCAAAGAACTGATACTGGATAATGTTGTGCAAACTCTGGTCCTTAGGCAGAGGCAGAAATCAGACCACATTTATTAAGGGTCTAATTTGTGCAGGACTTTGTGCCATGGGGGTTAAAAGATGAGTGGCTACTTCTCTGTCCTAGGAAAAACTTGACAAAGAAGATGATCTTGCTACTTACGGACCAGCTGTTCCATTAATGCACTTTATAATTTCACATTCTGTAATAATTTTGCATTGGGTGAACTGGATTCCTGCAAATCATACCAAAAGCAGTAAGCTGAGTTTAGGCTTCTCTAACCCAGGTAAACAAAGCAAACACAACTGATCCAACAACATACCACCTCATGATTGGTATATGGGGACAATAATAAAATTAGTGAGTGTTTTTCCAGACACTCAGAAAATAGTTTAGAGATAACCATATGAAATGTTTTGTTAGTAAATAATTCCAGAGGCCCTTAGTTTTCTTTCCTTTGTACAGAGCCCCAACTAGTGGAAAACTGGAAAATTGCACTTAAAGAGAAATGGGAGACGAGCACTGGTTTTCCTGCAGGTAAGAGTCCATAGGATCTTACAAATGCTGCTCTTTTGGGAGTGTGGAGATAAGGATAAGGTGCAAAGAGGAAAGAGAGGTGTGAAACTAGCTTAGACTTAGTTTTTGAAGAGGTAAAGGGCAAACTGGTACTGATGAAAACATGTATAATCTCTTAATGTTTGAAATGAGTCAATGCGCTGTATCTACAGCTAATTTGAGAAAGGAAAATATTTCTTGGGTTCAGAACTTCTTGAAGATGTCTTTTCAAAAGAAAGGGGAAGATACTCTGTGACACAAAATTGCATACACTGGAGGAAAAAGACCTTGTTTCACAAATAAAATGAGTTACAGTTGTGTCACACTAGTTCAGAACAGAACAGATAAGAATGTGTCCACGTTGGGGTGGGTGAGTGGGAAGGGAAAAGAGAGAATGGAGGCACAAAGGGAAGGAAAGGACCAGAACCTCACTACCATAGAAAAATAAAATAGCAAAAACACCTGGAAAAGTGATGACACAGATTTTCCTAAAGGAGTTGAATCTTTGGGGTTGTTGGGTCTTCAGTTTTGTTTGTTACCTCCCCGTTTCAAGGAATCTTATTTTTGTGTCGACATTTAAAGGAGTCTTGGCTCCCCTTACCGAAACGTGCTAATAAAATGCAGGCAGCCCGGAAAGGTTATAAAAATGCAAGATGAATTCATCAATCAGACAAAATATAGTTTGTGTGCAACAGGGGTTCATGGACAAGATTTAAGGACTTCATGGAACTCCCTAACAAGATACGCAACTTCTGTGCGTGTGAGTGTGTGTGTGTGTGTGTGTGTGTGTGTTTTCTCTGGATTTTATAGCCCTTACTGATTCTGAAAGGAGTCCATAACCCAAAAGAAGAATAGGGAACATCACTATACAGGAATCTGCACATCGACAAAAAACAGTCACATTTTAACGGATACCCCTCAGAGTGATCTCAGACTTCATAAAATCTGTTCTTAAGAGAGGCCAAGCAGAGAGATTAAAATACTCCAGTATATCACAGAACAGATGTCAGCCTTCTTGTTTTTCATGCAGTGACTCTTTGACAGAAAGTTACAAGAAGTTTCCTACTGCATTTTGCACTGGTGTGATGGCAGAGGGTAACTCCTCAAACCTCAACATGACGTGTATGCTGTCCTTGAGCAGTTTCCAAGATGCTTGACGTCTGCTAACCAGCTTTCTTCAGTTTGCATTAAACAAAAAGGTTTATGCCTGAAAATCCAAAAGCAGTAGCAATCATTTTTTTCCGTAGATTAAGTAGTGGAAAGTAAGGGGGAAAAGTGTTTCACTTTAGGACTTGGAGGCTTACTCAGCACATTTGATTGTTAAGTCAAGAAAGCAGAATTTTTACACCACTTAATGTTTGTGGTGGTTATTAAATAAACTCTCCAGTCCTTGATTTCATTTGAAAAGGGATTTGTTGAAATATGACTTATTTGAAGATCATTAAGTCTCTAGAGGTCAAGGATAACAAGAGTGATAACACCAGGGTGATGCTATCTAACTTCTTTTACGGCATCAGCTTTCCCATAGATTTTATTTAACAAATGATTTAGTTGTGAAGAAAAGTGGTTCTATTAATCTGTCTGTCCTAGCCTTCACCTCCCAACCAGACAGTTAATCACACCAGGGGAGTCTCAGGGATAACTAGAGAACACACATCATCTACAAGTAATCCTCCTGTCAGTTGGCATGTGGTTCTATTTCGCTCAGATTTTCCTACTGAGCTGTTAAGTCACACCCCCTGTTTTTTCCACCTCAGGTAGACATGGCTGTGTTTCTAAAATTTATGAAAAACAAGCTGAATAGCTGACCTAAGAAATAATGCAAACCTTGCCTGAATTTATTTATTTATTTATTTTGGCTTTCTGTTTCTTCTGAGACTCTAAGAAACTTGCATAATTGATTTAAATTTTTGTGTCCTTATTGGAACAATTAGGCAGAGGTCTTCAGGAAAAAAGTTTCAAAAATTGAGGTTTGGTGGTTTGTTGTTTTTTTTTAAACTCCTTTAACCCCCTTACCAGGATCACTTTAAAAGGTTATTTTAAATATTATAACCACAAACTGTTCAACCAGATGAAAATGAAAGTAGGCCACTTAGAGGTTTTTGTCTAAACTACAGCAAAATGTCTGAAGCTAATAATTTAACTATTGGGAGTTCACTGGCTACTACAAGCAGTTACTTTGAAATTAAAAAGGAAGTATTTTCAATATTACATCTGAATTTGTAATTTTTCTCTCACAGGATATACAGAGTATAGTATTTTTCTTTTCCTTCCTCTCAGGACTAAACTGACCTTCCTGCCAGAGCAGTGAAACCCCAGACTTGGACTTGAGCCAGCTGCCTTTCAGCACCAAGTCGTTAAGAACTCTTGGAGGTGCTGTTTAAATGTAAATTTTCCAGCAACTGCTTCCTGGGACAGATAGGCAACGCTAAGCCAGTCGGGGCATGTTTGACACATCCAATTTTAAAATGGAAGAGAAGGGGGAAAGCTTGCAAAAATAGGTATATCAAAGTGAAAGTTGGTGAAAATGAGGCCGTTCATCTGATGTAGTAGTGTCAAAGAGTCAGATACCCATACACCTTCATGGCTTCCTTGATAAAAGCAAATCTGCGAGTCAGTTTCAAGAAGGATGAGCAAGCCTGCAAATAAGTTTTCCGTGCTTTCTCCAGAAGGCAAGCAGCCCAGAGATAAAAGGAGGACACTTGTATTCCCGGTGTTCTAAGCATTTAGGATTTCCTCAGGTATTGTCAAGGTCCAGTGTGGAGCTTAGATAATCCAAAGAGAATTATATGCACGCAGAAAACGAAAGGAAAGAAGTGGGGGGGGGGGGGGGGGCGCATCTTAAGAATGTTTGGGAGAGTCCATCTGAGACCCGCCTAGGTTGACTGCAGATTTACCTAATCCTAGCTGTCTCTTTTCACTCTAATTAGAAATGCCTTCTCTGTGGAAGGTCACGAAACTCATCTTCTATATTCCAAGAACAGAGCTATGGACCGCCCGGGGTGAATTTCCATGATTCTTCTAGTGTCCACTTTATATTTTCAAAAAATTGCTGAGAAGGTTCATCCAAGAGAAAATATTTGTTACGCTTAAAATTAGGATTAAAAAAAAAAAAGTCTGGTCTTCTAGGGGACACTGTAACTTTAGCTAAAAAAAGGAACAGGAACCAGAGAATTATGCTTAAGCACATACAGAGTACACGTAAGAGCATGAGACTGTGGAACTTGACTTGGGAATTTTATACAGGTTTTCATAATTCCTGGGGTCTCCTTTTCACTCTTGGGTTGGGGGAACAGTTCTGCTACCCGCTTCATAAACTAACAATGTAACTAAACTAACACTTCATAAACTAACTAACAGGTTGTTGAGTAAACTGCTGTATGCTGCGGAAAGAATTTGACCAGATCAAGATATGTTTCTAACAAAATAACCTGCATAATTAATCAACTCTAACAAAATTTAATTCTCCTATAATATTAGTCTCCACTTAACATAGGTCTTTTTACTTTTAAAAATAATATCGTAGTTACCGAACAACTTGGAAGATGCAGATTAACATATCTCTGTCAGAAGAACATGATAGGAGGCCTGGCGATTGGTAGGTTCATGACTATTTCTAGCCTGGACTCCTGTGATTGTCACTTGCCTCCACTCTTGGTCCCCCACTATTCATTTTTCACCCAAGGCCAATTTTTTTTTTTAATAAATTTATTTATTCATTTTTGGCTGCGTTGGGTCTTCGTTGCTGGGCGCGGGCTTTCTCTGGTTGCGGCGAGCAGAGGCTACTCTTCGTTGCGGTGCGCGGGCTTCTCGTTGCGGTGGCTTCTCTTGTTGCGGAGCACGGGCTCTAGGCTCGCGGGCTTTAGTAGTTGCGGCACGCGGGCTTCAGTAGTTGTGGCTCACGGGCTGTAGAGCGCAGGCTCAGTAGTTGTGATGCACGGACTTAGTTGCTCCGCGGCATGTGGGATCTTCCTGGAACAGGGCTCGAACCCGTGTCCCCTGCATTGGTAGGCGGATTCTTAACCACTGTGCCACCAGGGAAGCCCCATAGTCACCTTTTAAGCCCAACAGAGGTTGAGATATGCAGGCAAAAATAACAAGGGCCGCCCATGAGACAGGTTTTGGACGTGAGCCGTTGCGCTAGCGGGAAGGCCAAGGTGCACTGATACCAGCAGGCCTAGACTTCGTCAAATAGCATCATCTCCCATCTATCATAACTTGTGTCAATTGAATATCCAACAGAAAATAAAGCAGAAGCAGCCAGATAATTTGCGGAGTTTACCTTCATTTCACAGAATTGCATCAACATGTACAAAAGTGTCTGAGCACATGTATGTACACAGTCAGTTCTCAGTTGACTGTAATTATGTTCCCACCGCCACTTATAACCCACATTAATTTCTAATTGATTCTGGAATGCATTTCAAATTGGTATACCTTCTGGCATGCATTAATCTCATAGTACTATTTTAGCACACTCTGGTAGAATCTGAGGGCTAAATGATAATGCCTGAGAGATGGTCTGAGACGTTTAAGGTAGTCATGCATATTTACCAAATATATGATCAATACGGAGATGCTGAGACCATGCAAACGCTTTATTGTCTTCTTTACTCTTACTTAATTCCTTCCTAATGACGGGTTAAACTTATAGGCATTTTCAAATAGCTTTCCACTGTTATTTTTCTCATTGATTTCCACAATGATTGAATGTGCTAAGTAAAATATTCTTAATTTCTTTGTGGCGGAAGTATATACTTGGGAGTATTACTATATCCTTTTAAAATAATTGATCACTTTTCCTACTTACAAATCAGGGTTGAGTTGGTGACAATTTTTAAAGAAATTGCCTTTTCATGTAGTACAGTTTGTCTTAATTCATCTTTTCAATATACTTGGCCCTTGAGACTTCTTTAAAATGTATATCCACACTTCATTAGAATTAATAAGATAATTTGTAGCTCCTCTCTTGCAACTTGTACAAAATCTTGAAAGAAAATAAAAGTTGGCTCTGAACAAGTCCCATGACCTGAGAATTCTGACTTTTAGCTGGGCTTTTTTGTTAGTAGATATCTTTTAGCAAATCAATTCCAACATACAAAGAAAATACAGAATTGGTTTAAACAAGTTATCAACAAAAGTACAAGTATAGAAGGGCAAGTTACATCTCCAAAAATGCATTTATCTTGGGCTTTGTAAGTCTCTGTGTCAAGCCCACAGCAGGCAGAAATATCAGTTATGTTTTGTTAAGGTCAAGCTTCTAGCTCCAGAATGTTGGCCACCTGTCCTGTACTCCTTATACCTAGTTTTAAAGGAATATGCCATTATTTTCTCGCCCACAGACTACATTTATTTTTTCAATGTAAATTTTTATGATGTATTTTTTTTTACAAGATCCTTGGGAAGAATACCAAAATGTTAACACAGGTATCAATAAAAAATAGTATGAATCCTTTAAAGGAAAGAATGAGAGGAAAGGAAGAGAAATGATTTCACGTCTGTGGCCACATTATTGTCATCATTAAAGCAAAGTTACACTAAACGAAAAAAAATAATGGTTTACATGTGTCTCTAGTCATATTTATCTCCAAAAATATGTCAAATCTCCATTTTACATTTCATGGTATTATTTTGAAGCCATCAAAGATTGCTTCTTACTTGAGGTTTTTGGACTAGATACACTACATAGTGTAATTTGAGTAGTTATGGACATATATTTGTCTAATATAAAAATTTCAACCATTAGTATAGTTATAATATAATATCTCTTAATTTTCACTAAAACCTATAAAATTTGTTACTTTTCTGCAACTATAGAACTAGGCTCTATGTCTATTGTGATGTGAGGGTGTGAAGGCCTCTTTTTTTTTTTTTTTTTTTTTTTTTTAAGATCTTACTGGCTTTATTCAATGATTCATACACCAGGCAGCATCTCTCTCTTTTTTTTTTCTGGCCACACCACGTGGCTTACAGGATTTTGTTTCCCCCACCAGGCATTGAACCTGGGCCCTCGGCAATGAGAGCGCAGAGTCCTAACTTCTGGGCCACCAGGGAATTCCCAGCGATTCTTTAAAATAATTTTTTTTATTACTAAAGTCCTTCTTATACACTGAGAGTCATTTAAATATGTATTAGGCTAAAATTGGTCTGATGAAACCAGTCTCATATTTTTTTACAGGCCACGTATTATGCCAGTGAATAGAGTTTCCAATAAAGAACAGTCATTAGAAGTCTACTCCGTATTCCTTCAAATAATATTGAAAAGAAATATCTGTGGGGACTGAGCAAGAGGGCCTTTTCTATTCATCTATTTCTCCTCCAATTTCTGGAGACAGAAAAAAAGTTGTCACCAATACTTAATAGTATCAATCTTTCATCTGAGAGCTAGTAAACCATTGTCAAGCCCATGTACCAATATATATATTTTTTTAATTCATTTCCTAGGGCTGCTATAACAAAGTACCAAAAACTAGGTGGCCTAAAGCAACAGAAATGTCTACTCTTAACAGTTCTGGAAGCTGAAATAGAGGTGTCATTTGTGCCATGCTCTCTCTGACCGCTCTAAGGCAGAATCTTTCCTTGCCTCTTCTAGCTTCTGGTGTTTGCCAACAATCCTTGGCATTCCTTGTCTTGTAGATGCATCACTCCAGTCACATGGCCATCTTCTCTCTATGTGTCTTCACATAGTCAGTCTTCCCTCAGTGCTGCCTCACATCCAAATCTCCCCTTTTCAAAAAGACACAAGTCATATTGGATTAGGACCCATGCTAATGACCACATTATAATTTGATGATCTCTGTGAAGACTCTTTCCAAATTCACATTCTGAGGTACTAAAGGTTAGGACGTTAACATCTCTCTTGTTTTGGCAGGGGCGGAGAGCACAGTTCAGCCCCTAACAACTGACGTATCTTAGTTCAGACAACTAACTTGTTGGGTTTTTGGTTTTTGTCCTAGAAAGGGAGAGTTTCATCACCATACAGATAAAAATAGAATCCATTTATAAAGATTATGGTGGGAAGAAGAATCTGGAAGTTGACATTTAAAAACTATAAAATTTCCTTTAAAACGTACATTGTATTAGGTTGAACTATATGAAATTACTGAAAAATTCAACCACTTTTACCTATAAAAATGTCAAATTCATATGTTCCAAATTAATAAATTAGTGGAATGAAAAGAGAATAAAGGAGTATCAGAAAAGCTGGAGAACAAATAAAAGATAGGGAAGGAAGCTGTATAGGAGCTAGACATAAAGAGGAAATAAAATTTTAAGTAAAACACTTGCCTTGTTAACATTATTATTCTAATTTTTAGAATTTGTTAACATAATATCTCGATCAACATCTAAAGTCATTTTTATCACAACAGAATGATGCTATCATTTGTTCTTACTCATTTGATTTTTAAGTCATCCTATATCTACTAAAATGTTTTAAATATATGAAACCATATTTGTTTTAAAAAAACAAAAACAGTATTGCAACAATACTGCAGATTTGTTTGAAAAAGTCCTTGTTAGCCACCATTGGGAGGGAGGCAAAATAAACCTTTCAATTAAGGATAAATTCAAAAGTTCAGAATTTCTGATTCTTACAAGGAAAATAAAAAATTTTTCAGGTCATATCTCTGTTGCTAAAAGCTAATCTAATATTCAGTAACAAACCATAATTACGAAAATAGATTAAAATTTTGTATAACTTTATTCTAACATCTCACCATTTGTGTAAATATTATATGTTAATCCTCACAGGAGTGCCCATGATAGATACCGATGTATTTTTACTTTTTCTCAACTTGAATTTTCCAGCAGGAATGTCTCCAATACTTTTGTATCCAATATACCTGATAAAGAAATGGGACCTGCTTGAACAAACATTATAATCATTTTCCCATGGAGGCTAACTATGTGTTTACATATGAATAAAGAAAAGGTTTTCAGGAACAAATAAATGGCTTTTATATTTTTAGGTATGCTAACAGTAGCAAAAGTTCCGCCTCCCTGATTTCTGAGAGAGTACTAGAAAGTGTTTAAATTCAAGGACTTGGTACTCAATCAATACAAGTACCACACTTTCACAGCCATCATTAAATCACTGGATTTGAACAATATCTAAACTTTCAGTATCATTATAATGCTATGATCATAACAATTATTATTCCTTTAGTTGCAAGAGACGAAAACCCAACTCAAAAACACTAAAGCAAAACAGGAAATTTAGTGCATTATGTAACTAAACCATCCAGGAAAGACTCAAATCAGGACTCAAACTATGTCCCCAGGAACCAGTTTTTCATTTCCCACTGTTAGGTTCCTTGTCTCAGTTCTGGCTCCATTCTTTAAGTCACAAATGGTTGCAAATGACCTGACAGCAGTTTCCAGGACTACATTCTTCTGGGTGTAAATCTATCTAAAGGAGCAAACATCTTTGTCCCAGCATTCCTAGCAAAACTCCAAAATTTTCTCTGATTGGTCCATCTTAGAGCATATATTCACCCCTGAACCAATAGTCCTTGGTGACTAAAGGAATAAAATTTAAATCTGGCTAATGTGCTCTACCCTTAGGACCCTACCACAGAACTGGTGGAGGAGTGGATTCTAAACCAAAACAACGATGTATTGCCAGAACAAATGTAGTGTGGTGAGGTAAGCTGATACTATTGATTTCTTTGAAATAATAATCAAATGGGTTGAGATTATAGGAATCCCCATCAGAAAGAAGTCGTGTTCAAATTAGTTTGATTCTTTTGACCTAGATAATACTTTGATTTTGCTTTTGATTGTGAAGATGGTAAAAATCAGTCAAAACTGAAGTGGGCTGTTTAGGGAATCCGAAAGATTATACTCTCTATTTTGGAGCTGTTGCATAAACACAATTCTGTCATATCCCAGACATCATTTGAATGCGTAATCTGCACAGCCCTCCAGCACCTTTGGACTACATGGGAAGAGGATTCTAACATAGCCAGGGGCTGAGGAGGACCCATAAATGAGGCTATTGATGCAAAGCTGTATGGATTAAGTTCAACACCTTGAATTACATGGGAAATGAAGGGGAGCGGGGCGGGGCAGGAGGGCTGCTGCAGCTAAGGGAACACAGGTGTGGCACGTCCAGAGGAGCCCACATTCTTAGTCGAGAGGCAGCCATATTCTATTCAAGCAGCGTTCCCCGGGTGGTCCAGCTTCCTGTCATTAAGCTATCGCTCAGCACAAGGCAAGTGTATTGTGAATGCCAGGTTCAAAACAGTTCATTGAAAACTTCTTGGTTAAGTAATTAAAGCAGGCTGAGCTTTGGGAAATCCTCCAGGAGGGAGCTCATTTTGAGAACAGCTTTCCAATGTACATGTTTCATAAGCCAAGGGTAAGTTTAGTTCACATGAATAACACACACACACAGATACACACAAGCCACAAATTGTGGGATTAAAATGTAGAATTGAGGTCAGGGCTAGACCACAGCAGAATTGCGTTGGCTTAAAGAAAACTAGATATTTTGTGTCCAAAACCGTCTGTTTATTGGATTGTTTTGCTTGATTCCTACTACTTGTATCTTCAGATTCAAATCTATATTAGAAAGTTTGGTGGTAAAGTTGCCTGCCTACCAGCCACACAGCTCACCTTTTTTCTTCTTTGGGTAAAAACCAAATAATAAGTTATATGTGTTTCACATGAATGAAAGGCAAGCAGAATTTTTTCTGCCAGTCTGAAAAAACAAAACAAAATAAAATGAAATATAGTCATTGTTCCTAGAGATCTTAAAAAACGCAATGGACAAACATACACCATCTATCCTGCAGACTATCTTTTGCCTCAGGCCAGGTGACCAGAAAGGATAATTTTCCAAAATGTCTTCCAATTTTATCGCTCTGTGTGTATGTCAAGCGTGCCGTTGTATGTTTTACTTTCTTCAGTTTGTAGAAAATGCCTTCATGGTACTTGTATCAGTCTCCCGTGATTTTGCTGTAACAAAGTACCACAAATTTATTCTCTCAGAGTTCTGGAGGCCAGAAGTTCAAAATCATTTTATTAGGTTAAACTCAAGGTGTTGGAGATGTTGATACGCTCTGGAGGCTCTGAAGGATATGTCAGTTTCCTTGTCTTTTTCAGCTTCTTGGGACCACACCTCCCTCCATCTGTAAAGCACATCATTCTTCTCCCAACTTCCGTCATCACATCCCCTTCTCTCCCGGCTCTGATCCCTCTTATAAGGACTGTTATGATTACAGTGGTCCCACCTGCATGACTCAGGATTATCTCGCAAATCAAGATCCTTAACTTAATCACATCTATAAAGTCCCTTTTGGACACATCTGTGGTGCCATTCCTCAGCCTACCATAGTACTGCCGAAAATTGGGTCGATGTAATTCCGTGACATTCTTCTGTGCTTGCAATTTGTAGAAAAAGCCAACATGTGCTAAATACTGCTAGGAACTATACTATCTCCAAAATAAAGGGCATAGTGTATGCCCTCGAGGAGCTTTAATCAAGTTGGGAGACATACTCGTCAGCCAGTTAGACAAGTATTAAATAGTAAATGGAGTGATACCCGACGTTATCAAACCCCCAATATCTGTCAGGTACTATATCAGATGCTGGGATGAAAAGATGAATGAGTTATGGTCCCTACCCTGATGGAACAGGAGACCAGAGGAGAGAGGTAACATATAGGAGAAAAGTCTGTATTTATAAAGACTATAGTTTTACACCCACAAATTATCTTACAGCCTGGCATGGTCCAGAAGCCTGGGCTTTTCCAATATCTTGGCAAAAATTCGTTGTGTGTCCTTGGGAATATCAGGTCACTCCTCTGATTGCTCTGAGTTTTAGCAACGTGCTGGTTTTATGAGTCTGTGAGTTTTCTGAATACCTTTCAGAATCTTAATGAAAAACTGTCATCAATACTGGAACTGATGGAAAATACAACCCTAGAAATTAAGAAAATTTAAAAAAAGGACTGAAGAAGATTATCCCAAAAAATAATTGAAAAATAAGGGAAGGCAATGGGAATTGTTACAGATACTGGGGTAGTAAAGAAGGGTGGATTCATATAGATTGAGCCGCTATGGAAAGCACTGCCCGTCCGCCCAGGATAGGACTTCCATTTTTTGGAATGACCAGCATACGTCCAGCTTGGCTTTGCTTGGCTGCTGCCATAACCCACAGTGTGAGACTTAATCTTTGTTAATTCAGCACCCCTGATTGTTGAGATAGCTAAAGAACATAAGAGGTCAGTTGCTCCCTGGAGATAAAAGTTCTGTCTAAAAGCTGGGACTTTCAGGCACCAGGCACAAGGTTTTCTAGCTAAAGCCTGCATATTCCTGAACATTGATGAGAAAAAATAATTTATTTTAATTTATATATTTAAATTTCTTTAAAAAAATAATCTCTCAATCAAGGGCGCTGTGGGAAAATATGTCTTGATCTATTGTGATGTGAAAAGCCTCAACTCACTGTATCCAGTGCTTATTTTACAATCTGACATTTAAAAATTTTTCTAATAGACCAACTTTAAGGTGTTCCTGGGCCCTTTTTACTCTCCCTGAAGTAGGGTTAGGGGAGAATATCACTGAATGGGAAAAGACGCCCTAAAAGAAAAAATAGCAAATCCCTTCTCACAGACAGCCTGAGGTGAGAAAGCGTTGGTTGTCACTGCTGGAGAGTCATGCTGGCCCTTTCAATCTTGCTTTCTGAGTTTGAAAAGCCGCTGCTGTTGGTTGGTAGTATTAATGTGCTTCAGGAAGAAAATAAACATCTTTCCACCGAAATGTTGATATTTATGGAAAAGGTGGAGTGGTCTTCTTTTCAGCCCCTAGAGTGAAAAAGGAGAAAAAATTGGCACATTGGAGGGAAATGATATAACTTGCAAAACGTGTTTTCAGGAACTTTCTGAGGTGGCCAACAGAAATAGTATGTCAGCTTACAGATTTTTTTTTTTTTTTTACCCCAGTTGTAGAAATTAAGAAAGTACAAATTTTACTGGAAAAATAAAAAATAAAATTGTAATAGCTGACTTGGGGAACACGTCTTTTTCCACTCCTCTCCTGGGAACAAACTGCTAGGCATTAGGTGAGATACAAACACAAAGCAGCACAGTTCTTAGTGTAAAGAGAGGTGGAAGAAATACACGTACAGTTTGTTGGTTTCTTACAATGCCTATTGCAAACCTGAAATCCTCGATCCTTAAACACAAGGCTACTTTTTCTTCTAGTACGGTTGAGGTCTGTTTAAAAACAGCCTTGGAGTACAATAAATTCCCCCCACTTTCCCTAGTGATTTATCCTCCTTAAATTCTTTATGTAGGAAACGTTACACCGTTTGAACCAATGACATGAAACTGTGGAAGAGAAGATTTATTCACTTCGCAGGTTAATTCATGAAAGTGTGGGTCTAATTGTTGAATTTGGCAAGTGGAAATACAACATATGGACAGTGCTACTCATTTCCTTTCTTAACAGCAGGTTAAAGCAGATTGATATTTTGCAGCCCCACTTTTCACTTCATAGGATTTACACCCTGTTCCTAGAGCAATCAACAGCCTGTGATTGATGGTGATGCCAATTAATTCGAGTGATCTTTTCCCATGAGCTCATGGAATTTGTTACTGCGTACACAGTTTACATTTATATTCTAGACTTTTTCCCCTCTTTTGTTCCATAGATTTGTCTTAAGGTATTTCTAGGGCCAAACACATAACTAATGGTACATCCCCTTGCTAACATTAGATGGTTAGTAAAACTGACATTGTCCTGCCTAATAAAAACATCATCTATTTTACTATTCCTATGCGTATTCTACTTCAAAACTACTAAAGCCACAAAAGGGTTTCTTTTTTTTTTTTTTTTGCGGTACACGTGCCTCTCACTGTTGTGGCCTCTCCCGCTGCGGAGCACAAGCTCCAGGCCCAGCCGCTCCGCAGCATGTGGGATCTTCCCGGACCAGGGCACGAACCCGTGTGCCCTGCATCGGCAGGCGGACTCTCAACCACTGCGCCACCAGAGAAACCCTCAAAAGGGTTGTAAATGAGCACTTTTAGTTATCCTGGATTACAAAGTTCTGTCTACATAAATAAATATTTATTGATCTGTAAGTGCAATGAGGCGTTTTTCATGTTTATACTGATTTTTACTGTTTGTAAAGCACTTGTTTCCATGATCATTTGATCCTAACAACCCACACAAAAGCTGGAATGGACAAGTATTATTATCTCCATTTTGTAAGTGGAAAAAGATAGAGGTTAAATGTCTTGTTCAAGGTTGAGCAACTAGTTACTAGCAGAACCAGATCTTCAGCCCAAGTCTTCAGCCTCCCAGGGCAGAGTCTTCCCACTCCACCAGGGCTGTTCAATTCTATCCTGAGGAACCTCCTCTGTGGCCACCTAAAAGAAGCATTGCAGGGGAGCATAACAGGGGTGCCACACCCCATTCTGAATTCCCTCTGAAAAAACAAAAGCCTTGCTTTTATCTGTTTTACATGTTGAGAAACTGGATACATTTTTACTTGAACACGAAGATCAATGGTCTTCCTACTCTGTCTTCCTAATGGTTAAGAATATATCCAAGCCCCCCATGTATTAATCATTCATTAGTTGGTTCAATGCTTATTTGTCAAGCACCAACTATGGCCTAGTATTATACCTAGCATCAAGGCAAGAAAGTTAAAAAAGAAATAAGAACAAAAATATAGGGTCTTTGGGCTTCCCTGGTGGCGCAGTGGTTGAGAGTCCGCCTGCCGATGCAGGGGACATGGGTTCATGCCCCAGTCCGGGAGGATCCCACATGCCGCGGAGCGGCTGGGCCCGTGAGCCATGGCTGCTGAGCCGGCACGTCTGGAGCCTGTGCTCCGCAGCAGGAGAGGCCACAACAGTGAGAGGCCCGCGTACCACAAAAAAAAAATAGAAAAAAAAAATAGGGTCTTTGACCTCAAGAAGTTTGTGGTTCAGTTAGAGAAACATAAATTATGGGGTGGATTGATGTCACAGAAATTTTTGGCATAAATATGAACCAATACCACATAAGGGAGTGACCAGGGTGGGATACGGTGTGTCAGGGAAATTTCTTAGGGGGAGGTAGAATCTGAGCCAAGGTTTGATGAAATAGATTGCCAGAGAGACTCTTTTAAAATGAAATGTCCTTCCTTATCTGTCAGAACTTTAGGTTTTGGGTCCTTTTAAATGAAGGTGTTATCATGGCGATCTTGAGTTGTGTTTGACAAGAGTCCCCATGGAGTTAGTTATTTGACCATGCAAGGCAAATTGAATTCATACCCAAGCACTTATGTGGTTTTTATTTTCTGTTCTAAATTTCTCTCCAGTTCCTTACTTTCTAAAAATACCTTGCATAGATAAAATAAAAACACTTGTCACATGGAAGCAACCTAAGTGTCCATCGACAGATGAATGGATAAAGAAGATGTGACACATATATACAATGGAATATTACTCAGCCATAAAAAGAAATGAAATTGAGTTATTTGTAGTGAGGTGGATGGACCTAGAGTCTGTCATACGGCGCGCGAAGTAAGTCAGAAAGAGAAAAAAAAATACCGTATGCTAACACATATATATGAAATCTAAAAAAAAAAAGGTTCTGAAGAACCTAGGGGCAGGACAAGAATAAAGATGCAGACGTAGAGAATGGACTTGAGGACACGGGGAGGGGGAAGGGTAAGCTGGGACAAAGTGAGAGAGTGGCATGGACATATATACACTAAATGTAAAATAGATCGCTAGTGGGAAGCTGTCGCATAGCACAGGGAGATCAGCTCAGTGCTTTGTGACCACCTAGAGGGGTGGGATAGGGAGGGAGGGAGGGAGGGAGGGAGATGCAAGAGGGAGGAGATATGGGGATATATGTATCTGTATAACTGATTTACTTTGTTATAAAGCAGAAACTAACGCCATTGTAAAGCAATTATACTCCTATAAAGATGTTAAAAAATGATATTCTTCTATGTATTTGGCTGTACTGTTGATTGGTATGGAAAGGTCTATGGCTACTGTACACTGCATGTATTAGTTCTTTTATCATAAAATGTTTCTCTTGTTTAAAAATAAAAAAGAACACTTGTCATAGGGAAATACAAACAAGAGTGTTGTTTAGAAGAGTACAAGGAGAAGTTGTATTTTTTTTTTTTTCTCTGTAATAATAGTAATTTTTTGAAAAGGTAGATATGGACTAAGTACAAAATATTTTTTTCAGATTTCCTCTAACAGCACTTGGGCACAAATTTTTTTCTTTTCCTACTGGCTCCATCGGGGTTATTTATTATTGTTGATACAGTGAAGTCTTTTTATATATATATATATAAGTTTCAGGTATACAATATTATAATTTGACATCTGTGTACACTACAAAATGATCACCCCCAAAAGTCTAGTTACCATCCATCATCATGCAATTGACCCCCTTCACCCCTCTCACCCAGCCCCTAGCCCCCTTCCCTCTGGTAACCAACAATCCTTTGTCTGTATCTATGAGTTTGTTGTTTTGATTTGTTTGTTTGTTTTGTTTGTGTTTTTCTGAATTCCACATATGGGTAAAATCCTATGGTGTTTGTCTATTTCCTTCTGACTTATTTCACTTAGCATAATACCCTCAAGGTCCATCCATATTGTCTCATATGACAAAATTTCATTCCTTTTTTGGCTAAGTAGTATTTCATTGTGTATATATACCACATTTCTTTATACTTTCATCCACCAGTGGACACTTAGGTTGTTTCTGTATCTTGGCTGTTGTAAATAATTCTGCAATGAACATATAGGTGCATATATATTTTCAAATTAGTGTTTTTGTTTTCTTCAGATAATACCCAGAAGTGGAATAGCTAGATTATAAGGTAGTTCTATTCTTAATTTTTTGAGGAATCTCCATACTATTTTCCATTGTAGCTGCACCAATTTACAGTCCCACAAGCTGTGTATGACACATCCTTGCCAAAATGTATTTCTTGTACTTTTGATAATAGTCATTCTAACCAGTGTGAGGTGATAGCTCAGTGTGTTTTTGATTGCATCTCCCTAATAATTAGTGATGTTGAACATCTTTTCATGTGCCTGTTGGTTATCTGTAGGTCTTCTTTGGAAAAATGTCTATTCAGATGCTCTGTCCATTTTTTAATCAGGTTGTTTTGTTGTTGTTGTTGTTGAGCTGTATGAGTTCTTTATTTATTTTGGATATTAACCCCTTAACAGCCAGAATATTTGCAAATATATTCAGCAAGTTGCCCTTTTTATTTTGATGATGGTTTCCTTTGCTATGCAGAAGCTTTTTGGTTTAATCTAGTCCCATTTGTTTATTTTTGCTTTTGTTTTTCTTGCCTTCGTAGTCAAACCCACAAAAACATTGCTAAGACCGATGTCAGTGAGGTTATCGCCTATGTTTTCTTCTGGGGATTTTATGGTTTCAGGTCTTACATTCCAGTCTTTAATCCACTTTGAGTTAATTTTTGTGTGTATGATGTAAGATAATGGTTTCATTCTTTTGCATGTGGCTGTACAGTTTTCCCAACACCATTTATTGAAAAGACTGTCCTTTCTCCATTGTATGTTCTTTGCACTTTTGTCATAAATTAATTGTCCATATATGTGTGTTTTTATTTCTGGGCTCTTGATTCTGTTCTATTGACCTGTTTTTCTGCCAGTATCACACCATTTTGATTACTATAACTTTGTAGTATTGTTTGAAATCAAGAAGCATGATACCTCCAGGTTTGTTCTTCTTTCTCAAGATTGTTTTGGCTGTTCAGGATCTTTTGTAGTTCTATATAGATTTTAGAATTATTTGTTCTAGTTCTGTGAAATATGCCATTGGAATTTTGATAGGAATTGCATTGAATCTGTAGATTGCTTTGGGTAGTATGAACATTTTAACAATAATTCTTCCGGTCTGTGAGCATGGTATATCTTTCCATTTATGTATGTCTTTTTCAATTTCTTTCATTAGTGTCTCATAGTTTTCAGTGTACAGGTCTTTCAGCTACCTGGTTAAATTTATTCCTAATTATTTTATTCTTTTTGATGTAATTGTAAACAGAATTGTTTTCTTAATTCCTCTTTCTGATAGTTCATTATTAGTGTACAGAAGTGCTACAGATTTCTGTATTTTGGCTTTGTATCCTGCAACTTTGCTAAATTTACTTATTAGCTCTAACAGTGTTTTTTGATGGAGTCTTTAGGGTTTTCTATGTATAGTATTGGGCACAACTTTTATGTGTGTGTATGGAGTGGGCGTATTTTGTGTGAATACTCCTAGAATCCCTTTGAATCCCTAATTGGGTTAAAACTCCATGAGGTTTGAACTAATGAAAAAGTGATGTCAGCTGCTCATTAAGCAAATTTTGTCTAAAGAAATAATATATGATCAATACATATAAGCGCTTGCTTAAGAAGCAGAAATTAAACAAATTTCTAAACTTTTTTAGTACATTTTATTCTACACAAAACCCACACATTTTTTGGAAAAAGAAATTAGAAGATTAAAATTATGGTTTTGGTGTCAGGTGGAGCTGGGTATACTTTCTGAGCCTCAGTTTCCTCATCTGTGAAAAAGAGGTAATAGTAGGTATCTCGTAAACTTCAGTGAGTATGAAGTGAAGGAATGTAAGTAAAGATTTAGGATAATTATTGGTACATATTGTGGTAGGCACTCCTTTTTGTTGTTATTCTTTTTTTAAAATTTTATTAAAGTATAGTTGATTTGCAATGTCGTGTTTTATTTCTGCTGTACAGCGAAGTGACTCAGTTATACATATATATTCTTTTTCATATTCTTTTCCATTATGGTTTATAACAGGATATTGAATATAGTTCCCTGTGCTTTACAGTAGGACCTTGTTGTTTATCCATCCTATGTATAATAGTTTGCATCTGTTAATCCCAAACTCCCAGTCTTTCCTTCCCCAACCCCTCGCCCCCTTGGCAACCACAAGTCTGTTGTCTATATCTGTGAGTCTGTTTTTGTTTCATAGATATGTTCATTTGTATTTTAGATTCCACATATGAGTGATATCATATGGTATTTATCTTTCTCTTTCTGACCTGCTTCGCTTAGTATAATAACATCTAGGTCCATCCATGTTGCTGCCAATGGCATTATTTCATTCTTTTTAATGGCTGAGTAATATTCCATTGTATATGTGTGTGTGTGTGTGTGTGTGTGTGTGTGTGTGTGTGTGTGTGTATTCATCTGTCAGTGGCCATCCAACACAGTTTATAGTCAGCTGGAGTTTTTGTGTTGTGCCGTGTGAGCCATCAACCCCTGCTAACTTGTTCCTTGTCCTTGACAAAAACTCTTACTTTGTTCCCTTTGCCCAACCTTAAAACTTTTAAAGATATAAAACATGTTCATTACAGACAACCCAGAACATATAATTACAGAAGAAAAGAAATTAAAATGCTTAGAATCACATTCATCCAAATCGAGGCTCGCACATTGCTGAATACTGTTTCTCTTCTATTTGCAGATTTTTTCTTTTTTTAAAGTATGAATTTCGGGAAACACCTTAGTTTCCTCTTTGGTAAAGTGTAGATAGTCATACCTCTCTTACAAGTTTGTTGGAAGGAGAAAATGAGAATATATGCAAACATACCTGGCACATAGTAATTACTCAATGAATGGGAGTTATGAGCTGCTATTACATTTAACTCTTTGTTTTTTTTTTTTTTTTTTTTTTTTTTTTGG
>NW_006792596.1:1352591-1359024 GCF_000442215.2 Lipotes vexillifer
GCCTCTCACTGTTGTGGCCTCTCCCGTTTGCGGAGCACAGGCTCCGGACGTGCAGGCCCAGCGGCCATGGCTCACGGGCCCAGCTGCTCCGCAGCACGTGGGATCTTCCCAGACCAGGGCACGAACTCGTGTCCCCTGCATTGGCAGGCGGACTCCCAACCACTGCGCCACCAGGGAAGCCTACATTTAACTCTTGATTCTGGAATTAGTTTTGATGTCAAGAAACAAATAGAGGAATAACTTAATTTTTCCCAAATGGTTAAATAATTGGTTCAGTCTTTTAAAATTAAACTTTTAATTTTGAGATAACTGTAGATGCATATGCAGTTGTAATAAATAACACAGAGAGATCCCCTGTACCCCTCATCCAGTTTCCCCCAGGGGTAACATCTTGTAAAAGTATAGTACAATCTCAACCAGGATACTGACATTGATACAGTCAAGAAACAGAACATTTCTACGACCACAAGGATCCCTCCTCTTGCCTTTTTTTGGCCACACCCACTTCCCTCTTGCTCCCATCTGCCTCCTTTTAACTCCTTGCAACCACTAGTCTGTTCTCCATTTCTATAATTCTGTCATTTCAAGAATGTTATATAAATGCAACCATACAGTATGTAAGCTTTCTGGATTGGCTTTTTTCACTTAGCCTAATTCTCTGGAGATTCAGTCAGGCCATTGCTATAACACTGTTGTAATAATTCTTTCCTTTATAGATTAACTTAGGGAGAATAGGCCCATTTAGACATCATAGTATATCCATCAATTAGTCTCTTTTTAAGTCCCATGGAAATATTTTTATTTAGTTACTGTGTATTTTTTGTTAAATTTATTTTTATGTAATGTATACAAATATATGTAGTCTGGACCTACCTAACTTAAAATTTATTGGAAATACTCTAGATGAAAAAGTGCCATCTCCTCAAGTACTCCAAAGCAGTTATGTTTCCTATGCTTATAGTTTGGGGCTTGCACTGTTTTCCTGTATTAAGTTCCCATTTTGAATTTCCTGATAGGACCTGGAGTGATATAGGGGGCACTGTATCCCCGTTGGTCAACCTCCTCCTATTTTGGCTTAATTTTAATAGAAATTTAATTAAACATTCTATTTGGTAAAAGAAAGAGAAATGAGTGAATCCTGCAGGGAAAAAAAAAATTTGAAGAGCTAAAGCTGAGGCATGACATATGTTGTTAACATTTCCTAAAGACATAACTCATTTTTTACATAGGCAGTGAGGGAAGGATAATTTATGTTCCGTTCTCTAAACACTGTGCTTATTATAGGTAACAATTTGTGAGATTTATCCTTTTTTTTTTTTTCATTTAAATTCCCCTTGAATCTTATGATGCTGAAGACATAAATTAACTCTTTGTTTCTGGCATTCTCTCACTTAACCTGGTGAAATGAGGTATCATTTATCAATTGCAATAAAATGTGTCCATTTTTAAATGTAATATGTAAATGTAAATGTAATATTCAAAGAGTTTTGACAAAAGTATGTACCTGTGCAACTACCAGCGCAACCAACATAAGAACATTTTCATCACCCCCCAAAAGTTTCTTTGTGTCCCTTCCCAGTCAGTTTTCTCACCCAACTCACAGACTTGGGCATCCGCTAATTTGCCGTCCGTCATTATAGATTAGCTTTGTCTTTTCTAGAGCTTTATATAAATGGATTCGTACAGTATATACGTTTTTGTGTGTGGTTTCTTTAGCTGAGCATAATGTTTTTGATGTTATCCATGTTGCCAAGTGTTATCAGCTCTAGAGTACCTCTATTCATTCAAGAAATATCTGCTGAGTATCTACTGTGTGCTAGGCACTCTTCTTGACAATAGAACAACTATGAATAAAAAAAGAGACAAATCCCTACTCTCATGGAGCTTGTGTTTAGTAGAAGTGGGAAGTACACAAATGGTGTACTTGCTATAGAGAAAGATAAAGCAGGAAATGGGTATTAGGGGATGTATGGACAACTTTAGAAAAAATTAGGAAAGCTTCACTGAACGTATGTTTCTGAGTATAGAAGGAGATGGGAGAGCAGACATCAAAATATTTAGGAGACAGGCACTCAAGCAGAAGCGAGTACAAAAGTCCTGACACCTGCTTGGAGATTCTGAGAAACCCAGAGTGTCTGAAGTGGAGTGAGAAAGGGAAGTGAGTGAGAGATGAGGTCAAAGAGGCGGGGCTGGAGGGTGCGGTGCAGATTGTTAGGTCCCTGTGAGCCGTGTAAGAGCTCTGACTTTGGGTGAGGTGGAAGACATTGAAGCCTTTGAGTGATGGAGTGACATGGTCTGACTCGGATTTTAACAGGGCCACTGTGGTAGCTGTATTAAGAAAAGATGGCAGGAAAGTAAGGAGACCAGTTAGGAAGCTGTTGCAACAATTCATCAAGAGATGATGGCTTGAGATGCAAAATATAAAATAGATAAACAACAGGTCCTACTGTATAGCACAGGGAACTATATTCAATATCCTGTGATAGACCATAATGGAAAAGAATATGAAAAAAATATATATGTATAACTGAGTCACTTTACTGTATAGAAGAAATTATCACATTATAAATCAACTATATGTCAATAAAATTTTTAAAAAAGAGATGACTTGGACAAAGTGAGAGTGGTGGAGGAGTGACAAGTGGTCATGTTCTGAACTTTTCTTTTTTTTCCTGCATCTGGTCTTAGTTGCAGCCTGCAGGATCTTCGTTGTGGCATGTGAGCTCTTTGTTGTGGCGTGTGGGCTCCAGAGTGCGTGGGCTCTGTAGTTTGCAGCACACAGACTCTCTAGTTGAGGCATGCAGGCTCAGTAGTTGCAGGGCACAGACTTAGCTACCCCGAGGCATGAGGGATCTTAGTTCCCTGACCAGGGATTGAACCCACGTCCCCTGCGTTGGTAGGTGGATTCTTAACCACTGAACCACCAGGGAAGTCCCTGAACATGCTTTAAAGGTAAAGTCAACAACGTTTGCTGATTGACTGAATGTGTTATGTGAGAGAAAGAAAAGAGTTAAGGATGACTCTAAGGTTTCTGGTCTGAGTTATTGGAAGTACACAGTTGAGTCTAGGAAAATAGAGAGAAATTGGTTGTGGTATGCGGGAGGACAGGAGCTCACTTTAGACATGTTAGGTTTGAGATGCTTGTTGTTGAGTAAGCAGATATGAGTTTGGACTTTAGAGGAGAGATTAAAGCTTTAAAAAAAAAAATCTATATGCTGCTGTTGACCTCAAATGTATATTTCAAAACAACAGTGAGGTATCATATCACCTCACACCAGTCAGAATGGCCATCATTAAAAAGTCTACAAATAATAAATGCTGGAGAGGGTGTGAAGAAAAGGGAACCCTCTTACACTGCTGGTGGAAATGTAGATTGGGGCAGCCACTATGGAAAACAGTATGGAGTTTCCTCAAAAAACTAAAAATAGAGGTGCCATATGATCCAGCAATCCCACTTCTGGGCATATAACCAGAGAAAACAATAATTTGAAAAGACACATGCGCCCCAATGTTCACAGCAGCACTATTTACAATAGCTAAGACATAGAAGCAACCTAAATGTCCATTGACAGATGGATAAAGAAGATGTGGTGTAGGGACTTCTGGTCCAGTAGTTAGGACTCCACATTGTCACTGCTAAGGGCCCAGGTTCAATCCCTGGTCAGGGAACTAAGATCCTAAGATGCCACAAGTTGCATGGCATGGCCAAGAAAAATAAAAGGAAGATATGGTATATAAACATACACATATATGCATATATATACATGTATACATATATACATACATACGCACATATACATACAATGAAATACTACTCAGCCATAAAAAAGAATGAAATAATGTCATTTGCAGCAACATGGATGGAACTAGAGATTATCATACTAAGTGAAGTAAGTCAGAAAGAGAAAGATAAATACCATATGATATCACTTATATGTGGAATCTAAAATATCTCACAAATGAACTTATTTACGAAACAGAAACAGACTCACAAACATAGAAAACAAACTTATGGTTACCAAAGGGGAAAGGAGGGGAATAAATGAGGAGTTTGGGATTAGCAGATACAAACTACTATGTATAAAACAGATAAACAACAAGGTCCTACTGTGTGTGTGTGTGTGTGTATATATATATATATATATATATATATATATATATATATCACTTTGCTGTACACCAGAAACTAATACAATGTTGTAAATCAACTATACTTCAATTCTGAAAAATTCATAATTGCATCTAATTACAAGGGGAAATTGAGCATTAATAATGTTTAAAGATGTTTAAAAATAACAATTAGCAATCACAAAGGAGAAATTTGGCAACATTTAGAAAATGACTGAATGGAATAGACACAACATTTTTTGAAAGGTCAGTTGTATAATTACTAATTAATTTTGTTCTCATTTCTACCCAGTTGAAGGAAGAGAGGCAGGCAGTCCTGAGGCCGGTCAGAGTTAACCACACTCTTCTAGGCAAAGGGTAACCAGTGCCTGGATTTGGGTGATGGCAGTGGGGACAGGAATGAAGGGACAGAGATCATAAAAGCTAGGAAGGAAGTGGATAAGACCTGGTGATTCATTAGCAATAAAGAACAATGGCAGAGAAAAGCCAAGGTGTGACGTAATAGAGAAAAACAACATTGGTTGTACTCTTGGTTTTGCCATCATCCAGATATGGATCCTCAAGACAGTCATTTAAAGTTCTCATGGCTTTGTTTTTCTCATCCCTACAATGAATGGGTTGCTGTAACTTCTAAGATCCCTCCCAGATCTGATATTTTGAGGCTGGGTGACCAGAATAATAACAGTAATATGAACAGAGATCCCAGGGAGGAATTTCATCCAAAAGGCTAGGATTTAGATTCTGAGGCTACCACTGTTGTGTGACCTTGAACAAATTACTTAACCCCTCTGTGCGTCAGTTTCCGTTGTAAAAATGGGAATAATAATAGTGCCTAAATCACAGAGCCATCCCACATAAACCTGAGGGGAAGTGCCTGGCATATAATGTCTCAACAGAGCTGTGAAATTAATAACTGTGCCATCGATACTTAGAATTGATCACAGCTATTGCTCTTGGTCCCAGCACTGAGTGTCTCTGGACACCGAGACTTTTGTCATCAAATTTGACTTTTATTATGTCTCTAACCTAGTAATATGTTATGGAGGGAAGTATCGGGTGTTTATAGGAATATGACACGTAAGTACCTGGGACTTGGGCGGCTGAGTCATCAGACTTGAAGAGTTATAACCTTCAGATGCTGCTTCCTAAAGTGAATGCTAGTTGTCACGTCCACTCTTTCTAGTCCTGCACAGTCATGTCCTAATATTTGTCATAGGTATTACCCTAAAGCAACAGAACATAAAGATCTGAGTCATTTAGAAAAAAATAAGTGTTGATCTGACAGCTGTAACCGTCAGAAACAAACCACCCTGAGAACACTGGGTACCCATGCAACAGATTGAGAGAGTGTGTCTGACCTTCCAGGTCTCAGGAGCGTATGAAGTAGGAACAGGGGGAGATGGCGAATTTATACATACCCGCTGATTCCCTCCCTGCCCAAGCTTACCCTCACCTGAATCTTACTATAAGGTTGGCAGTTCAAATAATGTCTGTCAACTGAAAAAGAAAAAAAAAAAGTTACAATTTGCCTAGGACCGCAGGAGGAAAATCGAGTACAAGAGGGTCAAGTTTTGGAGGAGCAGGTACCAGTGAGAAAACAGTATTGGTACATATGCCTTGATATTAAAATCATAGAAGACACCTAAATTTTTAAAATGCAGAGAAAATTTTGTTATTTTCATTTAAGATTCAATCTTCTGCATTTTGTAAAATTTGTTATTTCAGAGCCAACTTTCAATTTCAACTTACTTGAAGCTGCACACATCGGGCACTCTAAGCTGCTATCCAGAACGGGACTTAAGGGTACTTTCCAGTCTCAGGTGCGGGTAATTATCTTGAAGTTCCCTCAGCTTCACTTTAAAGACCACCAAAATTGCTAGTTTGGAAATTTATAATGTAAGGGAGAAATGGTAGTTAAATAATTCTTTCTTTGTTTCTCTCCCTAGTGGCAAAGATTATTTTTGTTTTATCTCTGTTTCTAAAATTGTTTTTATTGTTCTTAAAATTATGCACTGAATAGGCAGAGTGGTTGTATCACACCTGAGTGTCTCTCATTAAAAAGTTCAAAAAAACACAAAAAGGTTCATAAATGAAAAAAGCGACTCTGTGTCTTCCCGACCACCCAGAACACTAAATCCCACTCTCAGGCTCGGGAATGAAAACCCAACCATCACAAGCATGGCCCCTGTGGACCCTGAACACTTGCTCTTAGTAACTAACACACTGAAATTTCTTATTGGCTATCTTTTTCTTTACAAATGTTAGTAGAGAGGATCTGTAGCTGTGATTGTTTTCTTTCCTGCTG
>NW_006792596.1:1359034-1369981 GCF_000442215.2 Lipotes vexillifer
CTGCTGACAAGCAAAGCTGTCGAGAGGAGGTGAGGTGTTAGAGAGGCTGCTGATGTAGGAGCAGTTTGTTCTCCAGCTCAGCCATGTCAGTGGTGACCTCCAGCCCTTCAAGCAGTTTTTGAAGTGCTATTTCTTTTTTTTTTTTTCAACACCTTTATTGGAGTATAATTGCTTTACAATGGTGTGTTAGTTTCTGCTTCATAACAAAGTGAATCAGTTATACATATACATATACATATGTTCCCATATCTCTTCCCTCTGCGTCTCCCTCCCTCCCACCCTCCCTATCCCACCCCTCTACGTGGTCACAAAGCACCGAGCTGATCTCCCTGTGCTATGCGGCTGCTTCCCACTAGCTATCTATTTTATGTTTGGTAGTGTATATATGTCCATGCCACTCTCTCACTTTGTCCCAGCTTCCCCTTCCCCAAATCCTCAAGTCCGTCCATTCTCTAGTAGGTCTGCATCTTTATTCCTGTCTTGCCCCTAGGTTCTTCTGACCATTTTGTTTCTTTTTTTTTTTTAGATTCCATATATTTGTGTTAGCATGCGGTATTTGTTTCTCTTGAAGTGCTATTTCTCTGTATTAAATCTCTTTCTTCATAAAATACCTGGAGGTATTTCTATTTCCAGCTCTGAACTTGGACTGATAATTAATACAATCTGTCTAGGACAGATGACCTCTAGGGATGGTCCCAATATAGCGTTACAAAATGAATTTTTTTTCTGATGTATAAAAATACACAATAGAATGGGTTTTTCTGGCCACATTACTTTTTCTAAGTTGAGTTATTTTTATTGGTGCTTCCACTATTTCTGTTTTCCTAATTATTGAAAAATCAGTGGAATAAACACAAACAGCACAGCCAGGAAGTCTTGGCTCAAGAAAATGGAATTTTTCTTTATATTTATTTTCTTGTCTACTCAGTACTTGAAAGGAGAGGATATTATGTCATCTGGACATTACAGAATACAACATGTTGTCACTTCTCTCTTATTATGTCAGTTTTAAGTATGAAAAAACTGGGACTCAGAAAATTTTAGTTAAAGTAAACAGCAAGTGGCCAAGCCAGGACTCAAACCTGGGATATTCTAGTTCCAGACACCATGCTCTATCCTAGAGCAGTTTTCTATCCCACACTGCTCCCCTGTACATTACAGATCAGGCCTAATAATTTTAAGCTGTATTATGTGTGTGTGTGTGTGTGTGTGTGTGTGTGTGTGTGTGTGTATAGCAAGTGACACAAAATTCATCCCTAATCATGTAGGGTCCTTAGTTTTTCAGCCATATTTCTTACTATAATTTTTTTTTACAGTATCAGGATATATTTTAATCTTGATCCTTTATAATGTTTTATATGTGTTTATTTATAATGTTATTATTAATTGTAACATTATAAGTATATGTTTTATTTATATATAAAACATTATTTATGCATCTGCAAGTGTGTGTGTCTGTGTGTGTGTGTGTGTTTTATTAACCTCTGTGGTTTTGTTAAATACCTTTAGAAATTGCAAGGAGGGAGGGGCATATTGGAGCTTCGTATGCCAATCCTATTTTCTATTTTTGGATGATCTATATGTAAATCTAACCCCTTTAAGCCTGATGTTTGTAGAGGTTCGTGGTTCTCTTTATAGCTCTCTCTCCTCTTTGAGAAACCAGTTTCTTCTCTTTCATTTCTTGTCTGTCCTGCACTTGGGCATTGTTCTTTGGTATCACATGGGATAAGAAGCCTTCCTGAAATAATGCAGGTAAACTTTCTCTTCCTTCAGGATATCTCAAATCTCTCAAATGGCTTCATTTTCTGTATAGTATCGTCATCCTTAATCATTTGGAGGATCTCCTGACAGCCTTTGGTGAATTTTTTGTACTTTCCTGTTTTATTGTATTTGCAGGCTTAGTACAGGCATGACTACAACCAAAGCTGCTGGCAGCTGAGCCAAAGGTGGAGCATGAGGGGGCAGATTCTTAAATTCATTGCACCTTAAACTTGAGACAAAGTGGATGAACAACAACAAAATATTAAATCTCTTGTTCCTTTATTTCTCTTCTGCTACTTGAGAATCTTTACTGTGTAACAGGAGACCAGCGTTGGGGATTGCGCTCTATTGTTTCAACTTGCTACATGTGTTTCACAGGGTGGGAAAGGGGAGGGTGGGATGAGTTGGGAGATTGGGATTGACATATATACACTACCACGTGTGAAAGACATAGCTAGTTGGAACCTGCTGTATAGCACAGGAAGCTCAGCTCAGTGCTCTGTGATGACCTAGATGGGCGGGATGGGGGGGTGGGGGGAGGATTGGGGGGAGGGGGAGGATGGGAGGGAGGTCCAAGAGGGAGGGGATAGGTGTATGCATATAGCGGTTTCACTTTGTCTTACAGCAGAAACTAACACAACATTGTAAAGCAATTATATTCCCATAAATAAATTAATTAATTAACTGAATCATAATAAATAAATAAATAAAATTGTAAGAAAAAAATGATTAAAGAAGACAATTTAGGTGTTACAAACGAAGCAGGCAATCTCCTTTTCCAGAACAGCAAAATGGAGCAGAAGGCAGGAAGCACCAAGAACAAGGAAGAGAAAAATAGAAAATATCGGATTGGCTAGGGCCATATAGTTACCTTTGTTTGGGGTGAGAAGGCCCAGAGGTGGGCCTTGGGGATTGGCGTTTGGGGATTGGCTGACTGGATAGGCTGTGTTTATAGTCAAGTGGAGCATTTACAGGGACAGGAAAGCCATCTGGGTTTCGGTTTGCTGACCTGACACCCCAGTCAGGAGTAGCTCCATCTGGGGCCTAGAAAGTTATTTCAACATATGTAATTTTTAGAAAATCATTAAATAACGTTTTAGATTATTTTTAACCAGGTGGCACTCTGTTATACAGAGCCAACTGTCTCCCACCCAGTTTGAACACGTAAAAAGGAAAATGCTGTCCAAAAGTCAGTCGGCAAATCAGAAGCATGCAAACCTGGGAACACTAGCAAATACACTGGGCAATGGGACCCTGGACTAGAAACATCATGACAGGCTTGATGAGGTGTTGAGGTGAGAATAATAACGATTCAGGTAAAGGCCTGCACCTGTGCAGGACAGAGCAGCTGCTGAGGTCGGAAGAGGCTAACATTTACCGAGTATCTTCTTGGTACTGCATCCTCTTCAGTGTGCTTTTCGCTTGAGTCATCTTGTAAATGATAGTTAAATCACACACTTGGAGTACGATTTTACCTAGTGGGGTAAGATAATGCAAGGTAAATGACAATGGGGCTGGGTGGGAGCTGACTATTCTATTTGCATTCACACTATGAGTGGGTGCATCATCCTTGAGTTTTATTGTACACGTTTGGAGATGCAGGATTTGGGGTTTCAGTAAGCCCTGTGCTGCTAAGGTGCTGCATATGTAGAACTATAGCATCTAGAACTGATAAGATGATAACTTCTTCTGCTGCTGAGACCACATGGGGTGGTGGTCTGCTTCCAACTCTAAAGTGAAAGGAGGGCAAAGAGGACCACCTTCAGGGAAGAATAGAGTGAAGTCACATTCTATTTGGGGTATAAGTTCTAAAGCCACCACACTATAAATCATGTAGAGTCAACTTTATCTTTGGAAATTCCTTAAGTAGATTTTATATTGCCAGCATCTGGGTCACAGAAAGGTCAAAAGCCATGAATGATCTCCTTTGGTTTCCCTATGTATGTTTTCTAAGGCTCCCCTTCCTGGGTTCACTGTGAATCCTGTGGGAATGGTGAGTGAAATAGGAAGAGTAGCAAAAAGGGATTTCCCGCCAAAGCGTTTGTTGTTGTGGTTTGGTATAACACAGATATCACTGAATCTCTGGATGTTAAATGAGCTTTTGATGCAACTCTGCTGTTACCAGGAGAGTAAGGGAGGCTCAAAACCATGTCATATAACTCCAGAAATTAATGGTTCTCAGTCTTAGAGCAACACACTCACAGAAGACTCCATAGCTACCTTAAAATGTTTGGAGGACTGTACAGTAAAAGAGGAATTAGAACAGAGATGAGCATTTTCAAGCAACTGGTAATGGCTGTCTGGAGTTCTGTATTAAAAAGAATGTCAGGCAACATCCCAGGTCAGTGGGAAGGAATTCTGCTTGACAATGATGTCAGTCCAACACATGAAAGAAAGCCAGTGCCCAGGTGTTACACGTGTTGGGAACAGAATGGCTCTAGTGGCATATACTGAGCACTTCAAAGTGGACTTCATGTGGGGTTGGAGATGCAGTTTTCTGTCATACACTCTGAAAAGTCAAAAAAAAGTCTGTAACATAGTGTTGTAGGTCAATTCTACTTCAATAAAATTTTTTTAAAAATTTTAAGTCAGTCTGGAAAAAAGAGAGAAAGAGAATGAGACAAAGAAAAAGAGAAAATAAGAGAGACTAGACCAATTTTTCAGAAATGAGGGAACTCACCACCCTAAAGAGCATTCTCCTTCATCCCTGATGAGTTTCCACTTCTCGTGCATTCTCTCATAAAGAAATCCATGTATCCTTCCAATAAATTTTCCTTTTTGGCTTTAGCTGGTCATCTGGGTTTCTGGCTTTTTCAACCAAACAATCCCTAAGAGACCTGTACTTCGGTGGGGGCATTTTTCAATCTCATTTACTTCAATTCAACCGATATTTATTAAATGCCTTTTATGCTTCTTATGTCCACTAATTTGGGTCCAGTTATGAGCCTGGCCTATGACTGGAATCTATGGAAGATTCAAAGGGAATAGCTGGCGTAGATTATGATGAGACATAAATAAATGAAACAAGACAGAACATAATGAGACCCCTTAGTTCTTCCCACCCAGGTCACATGTTCTGAGTTGTCTGACATTCCGTCCAATCAGTGCTAGTGGGAAAGAGGTGTGGGTGGCAGTGGCTGAGACACAGCCCTTCTAATTGTCATAAGTGCAAACCTGAGGGATGAGAGGAAGTTTGACACAGGAAATAGCAGCCAGCAGCAGGGCTCTCTGATGATGACAAACACAATCCAGTGACACTCTCTAATTAACAAGATTTTTTTTTAAATTTCTTCAGAAACTACTGCCTTAATCTCTGAAGATAATAAGCCTCACTTAAAGTCTTGAATTGACTCACTATCCATAATGACTGATATACAAGTAGAGCTTTTATCCCACAAAAACCATTACCAGGACACAACTGATTAAAAAGCTAACCAAAATCTCTATCCCAAGTTAGAACCCTTACCTCTAGGAAGAGCCCCAGAGGAATAATAAACACACAAACAGTTTCTATGTGTGTTCCAACTGCAAGGTCCAAAGCAAAGGAAACCCAAACCAAGTCCAGAATTGGGAAGGAAATTCTTTTCATTGGCCAGAGCAGCCAAATTTCCTCTTCTGAGTGATCTGTGCTTAAGTAACTGACACCAGAACCAGTGCTACTGCTGTCCCCAAATCAAATGTCTCTGTTGCTACCCCCCACTAGAGAATGGATTCTGAAAGTCTCCTCATGCTGCTTGCCTCTGAACTGAAGTCTCATACAGTGTATCTGGTCAGCAGATCCTGGGGCACATGCTTGGGCCCTACCAGCCAGAGATGGTGGAAGAATAAGCTATTGCCTTTGCTCATGGAGAGACATCAGGAAATTCCCCAAACTCAGGAAAGTTGTTCAAAGTTTCTAGTCAGGCAGAATATGCCAGTGTTCATTATATCACCCAGAGGGTTTATTCCTCAGGACTAAAATTCAACCAGTTAATAACCTAGTTTGGTAAAAGACTATCAACCATCCCCCAGGACCATTCACTCCCCTTCTTCTTAGTAATATAACGCTCTCCAAGTCTACCTGGGCACATCGCCACCCAGCTAAAGACTACATTTCCCAGCCTCCTTTGCAAGTATGACCATGTGACTAAATTCTCACCAATGGGATGTAAGGAAGAGATGGCATTTGCAACTCCTCCATCTTTTCCTTAAAGATGAAAGTGCTCAGTCTACACTTCCTCTTTTCTTCTTCCTTCTGGCTTAGAAATGGCAACAACTGGACAAGCTACTTTGAATCTAGATATAGAGGCATATGTTGATGTTGTCAGAACCAACTCACATGCGTGGTTCCTAGGTGAACTTGCAGGGCAGTGCTGCCTTTTCAGCCCTATTAGAACACCTCTGGACTGTTATATGGAAAAGAAATAACTTTTCTCTTATTAAGGTGATGTATTTTGGGGCTTTCTGTTACAGCAGCTTAGGCTCCACACTATCTAATATGCTTAGTCATTCAAGAGACATCACATATGCTTCTGGAACTCTTAAGATCCCTGAAGTGCTAGAGGTAGGCTCGTAAGCTACTGGTGTTCTGATTGCCTTAGCAAGTAATGCATAACAAACAGGAACCCTGCCGTGGGCCTAAGCAAAGTTGTAAAACTCCAGGTCAGTACATGGAATATAGTAAGCACTTAATAAATGCTAGGTAGTTCCCTGCCCCTTCTTTCTCAGGAATCATGGTAGCTGAGTGTCCTGAAGGAACATTATTGGCCTTACGTGGGCCTTGGGAATGTTTTAAAAAAATACTCACAGAGAAAATTTACCAAATTGTTGTCACAGCTAGGTTCCAGCTTAAATTTACTCAGATAAGAATTTAAGTAAAAGCAGAGAACTAAGCTTGCATCTCTCTCTCTCTCCCTTTCTCTCCTGCCCCATATGAGTGTGTGTGTGTGTGTGTGTGTGTGTGTGTGTGTGTATATATATATATATATATATATATATACACATATATATACACATATCTATGTAATGTTCAATTATATACTGTACATATTCCCCAAATATATAACTTGTTTAGGTGGAATGCTTGCAAAGATGCGGTCCTGGTTTACATTTGAATCCTTTTTGGAAAGAAATATTTCTGCGATCTTTCAATGGACCCTAGCCAAGAAAACTGCTGAGTTTTCCATCCATAGGGGAGGAAAAAACCCACCTTGCTTAGATAAAACTAGTGGCAAAAGGAGGTTTCACAACATCACAGGGAGCACATAATGTTGCATGAATGGGGGAGTGGGGAGTTTGGAGGTTAAGGAGAGTGGGAATAAAAGGAACTAGCAAAGGACAGAAGATGTGGCTTCAAGCAATGACTGTACTGTAATTATCTGTGAATCTGTCCAGTCCCCTCATTAGGTTGAACATCCATCCATTCATTCATTAGATTAGTGATGTTTACTGAGCACCAACCATTTACCAGATCCTGTAGGAAGCGATGAAGACATATCTGCGAATGAAACAAAAGAAGGTGTATAAAGAAAATTAAAGCGGAAGATTGGTTCAAGATGGCAGAGCAGAAGGACGTGCGTTCACTCCCTCTTGTGAGAGCACTGGAATCACAACTAACTGCTGAACGATCATCGACAGGAAGACACTGGAACTCACCAAAAAAGATACCCTACATCCAAAGACAGAGGAGAAGCCACAATGAGACGGTACAAGGGGCGCAATCACAGTAAAATCAAATCCCATAGCCGCTGAGTGGGTGACTCACAAACTGGAGAACAGTTATACCACAGAAGTCCACCCACTGGAGTAAAGGTTCTGAGCCCCACGTCAGGCTTCCCAACCTGGGGGTCCGGCAACAGAGGAGGAATTCCTAGAGAATCAGACTTTGAAGGCTAGCGGGATATGACTGCAGGACTGTGACAGGACTGAGGGAAACAGAGACTCCACTCTTGGAGGGCACAAAGTAGTGTGCACACCAGGACCCAGGGGGAAGGAGCAGTGACCCCAGGGGAGACTGAACCAGACCTACCTGCTAGTCTTGGAGGGTCTCCTGCAGAGGCGGGGGGCGGCTGTGGCTCAATGCGGGGACAAGGACACTGGCAGCAGAAGCTCTCGGAAGTACTCCTTGGCATGAGCCCTCTCGGAGGCTGCCATTAGCCCACCAAAGAGCCTGTAGCCTCCAGTGCTGGGTCACCTTAGGCCAAACAACCAACAGGGAGGGAACTCAGCCACACCCATCAGCAGACAAGGGAATTAAAGTTTTACTGAGCTCTGCCCACCAGGACAACACCTAGCTCTACACACCACCAGCCGCTCCCAAAAGGAAACTTGCACAAGCCTCTTAGATAGCCTCATCCACCAGAGGGCAGACAGCAGAAGCAAGAAGAACTACAATCCTGCAGCCTGTGGAACGAAAAACACATTCACAGAAAGATAGACAAGATGAAAAGGCAGAGGACTATGTACTAGGTGAAGGAACAAGATAAAATCCCAGAAAAACAATTAAATGAAGTGGAGATAGGCAACATTCCAGAAAAAGATTTCAGAATAATGATAGTGAAGATGATGCAGGACCTCGGAAAAAGAATAGAGGCAAAGATCGAGAAGATGCAAGAAACGTTTAACAAATACCTAGAAGAATTAAAGAACAAGCACCTAGAAGAATTAAAGAACAAACAAACAGAGATGAACATTACAATAACTGAAATGAAAAATATACTAGAAGGAATCAATAGCAGAATAACTGAGACAGAAGAACGGATAAGTGACCTGTAAGACAGAATGGTGGAATTCACTACTGTGTAACAAATAAAGAAAAAAGAATGAAAAGAAATGAAGACAGCCTAAGAGACCTCTGGGACAACAATTAAACACAACAATATTTGTATTATAGGGGTCCCAGAAGGAGAAGAGAGAGAGAACGGATCCAAGGAAATATTTGAAGAGATTATAGTTAAAAATTTCCCTAACATGGGAAAGAAAATAGCCACCCAAGTCCAGGAAGTGCAGAGAGTACCAGGAAGGATAAACCCAAGGAGAAACACACAAAGACACATAATAATCAAACTGACAAAAATTACAGACAAAGAAAAATTATTAAAAGCAGCAAGGGAAAAACGACAAATAACATACAAGGGAACTCCCATAAGGTTAACTGGTGATTTCTCAGCAGAAACTCTACAAGCCAGAAGGGAGTGGCATGATATACTTAAAGTGATGAAAGGGAAGAACCTACAACCAAGATTACTCTACCCGGCAAGGATCTCATTCAGGTTCGACTGAGAAATCAAAAGCTTTACAGACAAGCAAAAGCTAAGAGAATTCAGCACCACCAAACCAGCTTTAGAACAAATGCTAAAGGAACTTCTCTCAGTGGGAAACACAAGAGAAGAAAAGGACCTACAAAAACAAACCCAAAACATTTAAGAAGGTGGTAATCGGAACATACATATCGATAATTACCTTAAATATGAATGGATTAAATGCTCCAACCAAAAGGTACAGGCTTGCTGAATGGATACAAAAACAAGACCCATATTTATGTTGTCTACCAGAGACCCACTTCAGACCTAGGGACACAGACAGACTGAAAGTGAGGGAATGGAAAAAGATATTGCATGCAAATCGAAATCAAAAGAAAGGCTGGAGTAGCAATACTCATATCAGATAAAATAGACCTTAAAATAAAGAATGTTACAAGAGACAAGGAAGGACAGTACGTAAAGATCACGGGATCAATCCAAGGAAATATAGAGCAATTGTAAATATATATGCACCCAACATAGGAGCACCTCAATACATAAGGCAGATGCTAACAGCTCTAAAAGAGGAAATCCACAGTAACACAATAATAGTTGGGGGCTTTAACACCTCACTTACACCAATAGACAGATCGTCCAGACAGAAAATTAATAAGGGAACACAAGCTTTAAATGATACTTTAAACATAATGGACTTAATTGATATTTATAGGACATTCTGTCCGAAAACAGCAGATTACACTTTCTTCTCAAGTGCACACGGAACATTCTCCAGGATAGATCACGTCTTGGGTCACAAATCAAGCCTCGGTAAGTTTAAGAAAATTTAAATCGTATCAAGCATCTTTCCGACCAGGATGTTATGAGATTAGAAATCAATTACAGGGAAAAAACCATAAAAAACACAAACACATGGAGGCTAAACAATACGTTACTAAATAACCGAGAGATCACTGAAGAAATCAAAGAGGAAATCAAAAAATACCTAGAGACAAATGACAATGAAAATACAATGATCCAAAACCTATGGGATGCAGCAAAAGCACTTCTAAGAGGGAAGTTTATAGCAGTACAATCCTACCTCAAGAAAAAATAATCTCAAATAAACAATCTAAAGGAACTAGAGAAAGAAGAACAAAGAAAACCCAAAGTTAGTAGAAGGAAAGAAATCATAAAGACCAGAGCAGAAATATATGAAACAGAAACAAAGAAAACAATAGCAAAGATCAGTGAAACTAAAAGCTGGTTCTTTGAGAAGATAAACATAATTGATAAACCTTTAGCCAGGCTCATCAAGAAAAAGAGGGAGAGGACTCAAATCAATAAAATCAGAAATGAAAAAGAAGTGACAACGGACACTGCAGAAATAGAAAGCATCATAAAAGACTACTACAAACAACTCTATGCCAATAAAATGGACAACCTGGAAGAAATGGACAAATTCTCAGAGAGGTATAAGCTTCCAAGACTAAACCAGGAAGAAATAGAAAACATGAACAGACCAATCACAAGTAACGAAATTGAAACTGTGATTAAAAATCTTCCAACAAACAAAAGTCCAGGACCAGATGTCTTCACAGGTGAATTCTATCTAACATTTAGAGAAGAGCTAACACCCATTCTTCTCAAACTCTTCCAAAATTTGCAGAGGAAGGAACACTCCCAAACTCATTCTATGAGGCCGTCATCACCCTGATGCCAAAACCAGACAGAGATACTACAAAAAAAGAAAATGATAGACCAATATCACTGATGAATATAGATGCAAAAATCCTCAACAAAATACTAGCAAACAGAATCCAACAACACATTAAAAGGATCATAAACCGGGCTTCCCTGGTGGCGCAGTGCTTGAGAGTCCGCCTGCCGATGCAGGAGACGCGGGTTCGTGCCCCGTTTCGGGAGGATCCCACATGCCGCGGAGCGGCTGGGCCCGTGAGCCATGGCC
>NW_006792596.1:1369991-1388147 GCF_000442215.2 Lipotes vexillifer
GGCCTGTGCGTCTGGAGCCTGTGCTCAGCAACGGGAGAGGCCACAACAGTGAGAGGCCTGCGTACCAAAAAAAAAAAAAAAAAAAAAAAGGATCATAAACCATACTCAAGTGGTATTTATCCCAAGGATGCAGTGATTCTTCAATATATGCAAATCAATCAATGTGATACACCATATTAACAAATTGAAGAATAAAAACCATATGATCATCTCAATAGATGCAGAAAAAGCTTTTGACAAAATTCAATACCGTTTATGATAAAAACGCTCCAGAAAGTGGGCATAGAAGGAAACTACCTCAACATAATAAAGGCCATATATGACAAACCCACAGCAAACATCGTTCTCAGTGGTGAAAAACTGAAAGCATTTCCTCTAAGATCCTGAACAAGACAAGGATGTCCACTCTCACCACTATTATTCAACATAGTTTTGGAAGTCCTAGCCACAGCAATCAGAGGAGAAAAAGAAATAAAAGGAATACAAATTAGGAAGGAAGAAGTAAAACTGTCACTGTTTGCAGATGACATGATACTATACATAGAGAATCCTAAAGATGCCACCAGAAAACTACTAGAGCTAATCAATAAATTTGGTAAAGTTTCAGGATACAAAATTAATGCACAGAAATCTCTTGCGTTCCTATACAACAAAAGATCAGAAAGAGAAATTAAGGGAACAATTCCATTCACCATTGCAATAAAAAGAATAAAATACCTAGGAATAAACTTACCTAAGGAGGTCAAAGACCTGTACTCAGAAAATTATAAGACACTGATGAAAGAAATCAAAGATGACACAAACATATGGAGAGATATACCATGTTCTTGGATTAGAAGAATCAATATTGTGAAAATGACTATACTACCCAAGACAATCTACAGATTCAATGCAATCCCTATCAAACTACAAATGGCATTTTTTTACAGAACTAGAACAAAAAAATCTTAAAATTTGTTTGGAGACACAAAAGACCCTGAATAGCCAAAGCAATCTTAAGGGATAAAAAAACAGAGCTGGAGGAATCAGACTTCCTGACTTCACACTATACTACAAAGCTACAGTAATCAAGACAATATGGTACTGGCACAAAAACAGAAACATACATCAATGGAACAGGATAGAAAGCCTAGAGATAAACCCACATACCCATGGTCAACTAATCTATGACAAAGGAGGCAAGGATATACAATGGCGAAAAGACAGTCTCTTCAATAAGTGGTGCTGGGAAAACTGGACAGCTACATGTAAAAGAATGAAATTAGAACACTCCCTAACACCATATACAAAAATAAACTGAAAATGGATTAAAGACCTAAACGTAAGACCAGACACTGTAAAACTCTTAGAGGAAAACGTAGGAAGAATACTCTTTGACATAAACCACAGCAAGATCTTTTTTGACCCACCTCCTAGAGTAATGGAAATAAAAACAAAAATAAACAAATGGGACCTAATTAAACTTAAAAGCTTTTGCACAGCAAAGGAAACTATAAGCAAGACGAAAAGACAACCCTCAGAATGGGAGAAAATATTTGCAAACGAAACAATGGACAAAGGATTAATCTCCAAAATATATAAGCAGCTCATGCAGCTCAATATTAAGAAAACAAACAACTCAATCAAAAAATGGGCAGAAGACCTAAACAGACATTTCTCCAAAGAAGACATACAGATGGCCAAGAGGCCCATGAAAAGCTGCTCAACATCACTACTTATTAGAGAAATGCAAATCAAAACAACAATGAGGTGTCACCTCACACCATTTCAAAGGGGAATCATCAGAAAGTCTACAAACAACAAATGCTAGAGAGGGTGTGGAGAAAAGGGAACCCTCTTGCACTGTCAGTGGGAATGTAAATTGATACAGCCACTATGGAGAACAGTATGGAGGTTCCCTAAAAAACTAAAAACAGAATTACCATATGACCCAGCAATCCCACTACTAGACATATACCCAGAGAGAACCGTAATTCAAAAAGACACAGGACCCCAGTGTTCACTGCAGCACTATTTACAATAGCCAGGTCATGGAAGCAACCTAAATGCCCACCGACAGACGAATGGATAAAGAAGATGTGACACATATATACAATGGAATATTAGCCATAAAAAGGAACGAAACTGGGTCATTGTAGAGACGTGGATAGACCTAGAGACTGTCATATAGAGTGAAGTAAGTCTGAAAGAGAAAAACAAATATCGTGTATTAACGCATATATGTGGAATCTAGAAAAATGGTACAGATGAACCAGTTTGCAAGGCGGAAAGAGACACAGATGTAGAGAACCAATGTATTGACACCAAGGGGGGAAAGTGGGTTGCTGGTGGTGGTGGGATGAATTGGGAGATTGGAATTGACATGTATACACTGATATGTATAAAATAAATGACTAATAAGAACCTGCTGTATAAAAAACTAAAATAAAATTTTCTTTAAATGGTTGAATTCATTCAAAAAAAAAGACAATTAAAGCAAGGATAGGAGATGATGAGTGACAGGCGTGTTCTCAGGTAGGATGATAAGGGAGGCTCTCTGAGGAGGGGATATCTGAACAGGAAACCTAAATGAAGTGAGGAGGGAGCCCTGTGGATATATATCTGGGAGTGCCAGGCAGGCGGAGCATCTAGGACTGAGGCTCCACCTGCCTGGCACTGAGCAGGGGAAAGTTTCAGGAACAGAAAGGAAGCTGGGGTGGCGGGAGTGTAGCAAGGCAGGAGGAAAGTCAGTGGAGATGTGGGCAGAGACAGTGTCGGGGACTGGATGACAATGGCCTTGTACTTTATAGTGAAGGACCCAGATTCAGTGCTCTCAGAATAGTTCCCGATCACTGAGCCCAGGGCTTGGGTCTCATTCACCCCAAGGCCCCTGTGGCACTTTCACACTGTAGACACTATGCAAAGAAACCGGTTCATAACTGCGAATAAACTACCCTGGAATAAACTCTAGACAGGCACATTAGGTATCCCCAGCCATGCAAAATACCTGTGTCAGGTTTACTTAGAGATTTTGGCAATTCTCTGCACAAATGAGCTTATCTTTGTCAATCAGCTAGTTACATTTGCTACAATAAAAGACTAATCATTCTTATTTCCACATAATTGCTGATCTTGGAACTTGGCAGGCAACCGCTCAAGATAATAAGTGCCTGAAATGTCCTGAGACCTGGAGCAGCGATGGCACATGTCTATTTTAGTAATCACTTTGGCAGACTCCTTCGAAGCATTTGTTAAATAATCTACTTCTGTGTTTTAGGAAAATTGAGTCTTGAGTCAATGACCCAGGAAATGCAAAGGAATGCTGCCTGCATGACAGATTCCACTTGTTGATAGAAACACTTTTCACTCGCAGATTCTCTAAGAAAATTATGAAATGGCATTGCTTCGCATAGAAGTTTTCTTCAGTATATATTCATTCAGTGTTTATTTTAAAACTATATCCCCTTCTTTTTTAAGGAAGACATTTAAATTATGGGATTTTCTTTTTTCTTTTTTTTCCTGAGGCAAGAATGGCCTTTGACTCCAGGTTAGATGAAGATACCCCGTACAGGACATTGAGGGCTTTGTGATGGCAACAGGAAAAGCCCAAGAAAAGAGAGAACCTTGCTGAAGGATACGTGCCTGAAAGGGAAGGGTGGGCACTGCTGGGGGAGGAGGGAGGAAGGCAAAGAGCAAAGAAGATGAAGGAGACCGGGAAGTGACTATTATTTCAAGAGATGTCCTGATAAGCTTATTGCAGAGCGTGGAGCACGGTCAGTGACCTTTAACTGGACTCAGATTACATTTGCTGTCAGTGTTCAGTCGTCACAGAAATGGTCCCATCCTTTTGAAAGACACATACGAAGTAGAACTAGATAGGAACCACGTCTTTAGTGGCATTAGGTTTTCACCTGTTTTGTGTAACATCCGTATAGGTATTGAAAGCCCCTCTACCTTCTCAACACTGACCACTTACCAAGCCAAGTAGGGTGCTGTGGTCCCCAACCTGAGCATAATAGTGGTGGGTGCTCAAGTAGAAAGAGTGATTGTGGCAGGAGGTGGGGGAGACAATCTGAGGGGGGAAAGAGACGGGATCTATGTGGGATGGTTTTAATTTCATTGAGACCATTTCTTGGAGGCTTTCTTATCTTTAAATAAGTTTTTATGGTAGTCTGCGATATGTATTCTTGAATAATTCTATTTTTAAGAGTTTCTTCCTTTTGTTTTCCCTTCTTCTCCAGAAGACATGACATCTCTTATATTTTAAATCTCTTTTAAAGGATTTAATTTTATAGTGCCGTTAAGACGAAAAATAGGTCAATTTAGTGAGGGAAGAGATTTAATTGCTTCAGAACATGCACATTTTGAAAAATAAACATGTTTCGTTTTCTCCTTGGTCAATTTGGCAGCATGAAGTCACTTATTTGTGGCTGTTATTTGTCTCCACAATTTCCCTTAATAGTAGGTTTCACAGTCTCTATATTCATGAAGCATTTCCTTATGTCTGGACCAAATCCCTTTTTGCTCTAATTTGGGGCCAGAGACTCTGTGGAGATGCTCACAATTGTCTATTGAATAGACAAACACTTGGAGTTTGTTTTGAAAACTTGCTTCTCTTTCCCAGGGTAAGTAATCCTGATCTCACAGCCTTCCTCAATGGCAGTATAATGCATTCGTGATAATGTGCTCATGTTTAAAATTGGTCACAGTTCTGCAATCTCAGGACTAGTGCAAGAAATGCAACACAAAATTTATTTGACAATCCTGCTTGATAATCCTATTATCCCTCTTACTGGAATGGTCCTTTAATTTACAAAATACTTTTATGAACAAGAGCTCATTTTATCTGGATCACAAATCTGTGAGATAAATATTACTTATTTTTCTTCTCTTTCCTTTTTTTCTTTACAGATGAGGTCACAATCTCCAGCCACACTACCAATAAGTGGGAAAGCAGATTCAAGTCTGGCTCTTCTGAGACAAAAGACCAGGGGCACTTCCACTCCCCAGCAGCTGCCTACTACATGCAAAGCCCTGTGCCGAGTGTTGCAAAGGATACTAGGATGGGTACTCCACTCCCAGAGACCTGCTTACGAGGTAAGGAGAAAGGTCTTGGGGAGGAAATGGAAAGATTTGGGCTCTGATTGTTAAGTAGGGTTTGGGCAGGTGGAGAAGAGAGTTAGAAACATTCCTGGTGTGAGGGGACCTGCCTATGTGAATGTATGTTGTGCAAAATCACCACATGTTAAGCCTGTCTCTTCTCATGGTAGAGGGCATCCGTCCTTGAAGGCATGATAAAGTTCCATGGTTAAGAACTAGGGCTATAAAGTTCCTGAAGTCTAGATTTAAATCCTGGATTCACCACGTACTAACTGTATCCTCCTGGGCAATTTCCTTCATCTCTTTTTGCTTCATTTTCTCATCTGTAACATGAGAGGATTAAATGTAACTATTCATGTAAACACACCGTAAACATTAGTTATCATAGCACCAAAAATGCCTTTAGTTAGAATAAAGAGTGGATGGGGGTATTCCTAATTCATATCTCAGTTTTCTATTTCCCAAGGACATGATTCAAAAGCATTCTTAGGGCTTCCCTGGTGGCGCAGTGGTTGAGAGTCCGCCTGCCGATTCAGGGGACGCGGGTTCGTGCCCCGGTCTGGGAAGATCCCACATGCCGCGGAGCGGCTGGGCCCGTGAGCCATGGCTGCTGAGCCTGCGCGTCCGGAGCCTGTGCTCCGCAACGGGAGAGGCCAAAACAGTGAGAGGCCCGCGTACCGCCAAAAAAAAAAAAAAAAAGCATTCTTAGCCTTGCCACCAGTTCCTTGTGCTAAAGCACAAGATCATTCTAATTTCACTCTCGTTTCACAGGAAAGGAAACTGAGGAACCATCTGGTGGATAAACCCCTTATCCCTTTCAGAGATAATTTTAATTCTCACTGTTGAATATTAGTGAGTTCAAGGAACCTAAACTGCCCCCACACACACAAAAAAAAACAGTAGGAGAGGAAAATATATCAACTTCTTAACTGGCCTCAAATGCCATTTACTTTCCATCTTAAAATGCAAGTTTGGGGTATTTGTTGTGCATGATTTGCATTTTGTTTGAATTAGAACGGCTGTTTCTATCAAACTCAGCTCTCACTGTGTCCCCATTCCTGAATTAGGCATAAGGGGTATGATTGGAGTCACCACATGCCCACAGGGACTTGATCTTAACCTTGAGCATCCCCAGCAAAATGTGTTGTGTGTGAAAGCTTTCTATCAAGTGTGCTCTGGACAAAAAGAAAAATGAAATCATGATTCAGGGGCCAGTGAGGAGGGCTTTTGTTGGAGAGATGGGAGAGGTGAGTATATCTTGCTCTGAGGTTGATCAGTGTCTCTATTTTGGGGTGGGAGAATGGAGCATCACAAATAGTCTTCATTGCGCTGAGTGAGTGGTACCTGCGTACAGGTCACTAAATAATCATGGTTCTGCTTTTCTTCCTCGAAGGACTGCTTAGTGTGGTGGGGGAATGTCATTGGGAATTTCAGCATAGGTGTATTAGTTTTCTCTGGCTACAGTAACAAATTACCACTAACTTAGTGGTTTGAAACGATGCAGATTTAATTATTTTGCTGTTGTATAGAGCAGAAGTCCAACATGGGTCTCATTGGGCTAAAATCAAGATGTTGACAGGGCTGCATCCCTTTCTGAAAGCTCAAGGGCAAAACTCAGTTCCTTGCCTTTTCAGTGTCTAAAGGCTGCCCAAACTCCTTGGCTTTGGTCCTCTGTCTCTCTCCCCAAAGCCAGCAAAAGTAGGTTTAGTTGGTCTCATACCACATCACTCTGACCTATTCTACTGCCTCTCTCTTCCATTTATAAGGACCCTTGTGATTACATTGGGCCCACCTGGATAATCTCTATTTTTAAGGTCAGTAGATTAGCAACCTTAATTTCATCTGCAACCTTCATTGCGTTTTTCCATGTAAGGTAACATATTCATAGGTTTTAGTGATTAGGACATGGACATCTTTGGGGAACCATAAACCACCTGCCTACCAGAGTAGACACTGGTGCCAAAAGACATCCTCAAAACCATTTGTTCAACAGATCCACTGAGTAGTTAGGTTATAAGCCTCTCTTTTGTCCAAAAATATCTACTAAAATTGTTAAGCCTACTAGACGTGGACACCTTGGTGTCGGCACTTATCTGGAACAGCCGCTCTGCCTGCTAACTTGGAGAGAGACAAGGAAGGAAGACAAAGAGAGTCAAGGCGCTATGTCCTAAGCTCAGTTCCTGTCACCCAACCTTTTGTTCATCTTTATTACATGCACTGAGAGCCTCCCTTGCTCAAATGGACCATCATCTCACACTCCAAGGATCACACACCAGGAGCTTCTATACAAAGTTCTGTTGAAGCTCTACTGTGCCCACCTACATCTCCTAACTTCAGCTAAAAGTGGGTCATAATAATCCCAGGTTCATCTCTTGTTGGCCTTCCATCCTTCCTAGGTATTGAACTTCATTTCCAAAATGCCCCAGGACAACAGAACTCCAACTCTGATCTGATTAAAAGTCATACATTCAGTTATATTTTTAAAGTTCAAGTCATGACTCAGTCTCTCCAACTGAGTTGCGATCATCAGAAAGGAGTAGCCAAAAGAAGGTATTAGAGATATTTCAGGATAATCAAATTTAATTTTTAAATTGTACCTTAAAATATTTTTAAAGTTCTGAGAGACCGTGAATGCTTTTTGTTCATTCATTCCTCTTCTGTACCAGAGTAAGGATCGAACCACTTACATCAAAGGAAATTATCTTGTTTTGTTTTTAAGATCTTCATTCCACCAGAGGAGGACACAACTGCACAAATTTTCTTGTCAATATATTCTGAAGTTTAACAGTTCTCCTATCCAGAATGTATTCCTGGTCCAGACTAATTTAAATCCACTTATTCTTTTATATTCTTAGTTGAAGTGTAAAAAAATCTGGTTTTCAACTTTATACAGAAAATATTTAGATACTTAAAGACTCTTATCAATGTTCATCCTTGCTAGTTTTGCCAGATCTAAAGTTGGAGAATATGGTACATGTTTTGACAAGAATTATGCTAATCCTGTGCTGTCTAATCTGGACTCAGACATTGTGTGTGTAAGTGCATGTGAGTGACTGTGTGTGTGTGGGCACGTGTGTGTGTGTGTGTGTGTGTGTGTGTGTGTGTGTGTGTTCCAGCCATATGGGACATCTGGAAACCCTACCAAATTCCCCTTTTTTTCCAGATCAAATAATCTCAGTTCCATTTCATTTTTCTTCAGAAATTCAAATGTATAAACACTGAAAAGAGCCATTAAAGGAAGAACCACACCGTAGCTAAACAGTTAGGATGATATAAAGTCAAGCTTTCCTAGAAGCAGAGAATAAATAAGTGAGTTTTTAATTTATTTCCTATTAGCAGTAGAAATCTATGAAACAGAACCACATATACCAACAGATGTTTGAGTGTCCAGTAGATTTTCAGACCTGACATAGGCTTTGTCAACCAGACAAGTAATGTGAGTCTTGGGACCTGCTTGAATTATGCACACACAGGTCTCGGGGGAGCTAAGGGAGCCCTTGACATGCAATTGACTCAGACTTTTCATTCACCCGGGGCTTCAAATGTGGACTTTGGGTTCTTTTTCCCTAAAGGAGGTCTTTGATTTACAGAAGATGTTCATCATTCAAATTTAAGCTTCTGTCCCATTACAGGTATCCCACCTATAGTACACTCAAAATTAAGTATTTTTTATAAATCCTGTAATTATCTTATGAAAAGCCAAATTATATTGTACTGCTTTTGTATGAAAAGAATTAATTTATTAACCATAAACATTTCAAGTGTACCACAATTTTTTATAATCCTGTTATAAAATTGAGAAGTGGCCCAGGGCCTCTCTCAACCTCTAGGAGGCCCTGTACGTATAAAATCCTGTCTTGGTGTCTGGGCCTTCCAGTAAGAACCCACAGGCTTCCATATGGCACTATGCCAGTATCCTCAAAAAGCAGGGTCTGCCTTTATTGACCTGATGCTTTGATGGCCTTTGATCAGGCCATTGTACCAGAGCAGCCAAGATACAGGGCAAGATGTGGCCTTTCGGTAACCTTCCTTCTTTGTGTGAGAGTAAGACAAGTTAATTGGGCTTGACAGTACAGATGACCCTTTCAAGTCAGGTAAAATGAGACTGTTGTGCTTATCACAGGTAGATAACCATTAATATTGCTTGTACTGTCTATGGCAAGAGAAAGGGGCTTGTTTGTTTTAAATGTTTTTCAAGGAAGGCAACAAAGATTCCCTGGTGATGGGGTGGGGGGGTTACCTGGCTCACTTCATCCAAGGAAACAATGGTGCCATTTGAAGGGTTCAAGACACATTGAAAGGTAGAGAACACACTCCCATTGATAAATTATTATTATCGATAACCCTTTCTTTGTTCTTTATTTCACGTAATTGTCAAAGTTCAGACTGTGGGACCTAGTGCTCGCTTCAGAGCTCTCTTCAGAAAGCTACGTCTGAAAAGGAAGTCTTCTTGGATTTTAGTAGCAATGGAATGTCCCAGGCTATCTGAGCTGATATTGCTGATACTTTATTAAGCAATTTGTTTTGCTCACCATGTATCCTGGAACTCTTTTTCCTATTGTATTAGTTTGATTCTCTTTATGAGAGACACCAATGACCGTACAAGATATCCCCCAGAAAAGGATCATTCACTCTTCTCGTTAGCCAGGGTTTCCAGGGTTGGAAGATGGTGCCATCCTCTCCGCTTCCCTGTAGAAAACCAAAAACTACAGGCTAGTCTCAGGGACTCAGAAGCCCTTTGAGGTCATGTGACTTTGGTGCTCACTATTCTATTTCACTTGTGTTGGTCCTGTTCTCCTGTCAGCAGTTCAGAATCTAATTTAGGAAGAAAGAAAGAGAGGCGGTGGGGGGCGGGGGGGGGGGGGGGGGGGAAGGAGATACTAGGGCTAGTCTCAGTGGTGGTTCCTAGGTGGCCTGCGGTGGGTCCTGTTGCCTGTGGAGAGCCCTATAGGTAGGAGCATGATCTATGCATTGATGTCACGTGTCTTACATTAGCAAAGAGCGATTTCCAAATAACTCCAAGATTTACCAGTAAAATAAGAAAGAAATCTGAGTTTTGTTGCATAGCACTAATGGAATTTCACCATTATAGTATTGGCAGGGCTACAGAAAAATAATTTTGTCCGTTTATTGTTCTAGACTTTGTGAATAGGTAGCATTTCTTTTGGAGGACAACTTGACAGATGCATATCAAATACCAGACCATATAATATCCTATTTCTGGAAATATATCTTAAGAAAACAATCTAAGAGGAGAAAAGCATATTATTGGAAAGTATCTCTAAATAAAGAGATATGCTTAGAGCAGCATTACCTATACTACCCAAAACTGGAAAGACTTTAACTTTCTGACAAAAGAGAGAGGCTAATCAAATAATAAAATATCAATACTGTGAATATTAGGCAACTATGAAAATAATAAGTATGATGGGCAGACAGGGAAAAATACTTATAAAGTAAAAAATAATGTAAAATTCTGTATGTATGAAAGACTACAATCATGAAATAATTTTTATGTACATTGAAAGGGTCTGTAAATAAATGGAAATTAATTCTATGGGATTCTTTTTTTTATCTTTTAGAATTTCTTGATAAAATAGTTCAAAGCTGATTTAATCAGCAAAATATTTTTTATCACAATAAATTTTAATATAATATTTTAATAAAATAAGATTAATTCACGTTTAGTGAGTTTCACTATTGCCACGGGTACATTTTCTTATATCATTATAGACAAAGGGCTGTTAGGAGATTAGTTACCCTAGAATGCCATAGAAATACTTTCGTCATCAAAGGTTTTAAGTGTGGTATACTCGATATACTTGAAAAGATTAAAATGTTAGATTCACCATCTTCCCTTCGTGGCATGATCAGCGGAAAATATCTTTTTTCATCATCTTGAAAAAAAAAGACCCAACACAGAATTACTCCATGCAGTTTCAGAAAAACAGAGAAAGTGCCTTATAGAGTTGAACAGAATCAGTTCTCACTCATTTTTTAAATCAGCTCAAGAGCTTTTAATAGTGTTCCATATTCACCAAAGTAAATAAACTAATAAATATATTGTGAATAGAGCATGATCTTATTCATAAAGCAAAACTTAGTTTCTTAAAGTTCTCTGGGTGACAGATGTGCTTGCATAAAGATGTTTATTGACTTCCTCGTCGGTTACGGAAGTCTGCCTCTCACTCTTGGTTGGAAGCTCCTTTAAGGACAGATAATTTCCTTTCGCATCATTTATACACCCCCAGATGTGCCAGCACATCTAGCACATGATTGCTGTTCAAAAAATACTTGCTTAAATAAGTAACGAATGAACAGGCCAAGCCAAATTTTAGATCTTTTTCCTCTTTTAATTGTCTGTATACTGTTTAATAAAACAACACCAGCATCTTTGAATAAAAGCCAAAAAGAATTCATCGTTTATTAATAGAGTAAATTCTACCATATGCAGAGCCAGAGACTTCTACTTTTATATTTTGTATACTTCTGGATTGTTTTAATTTTTTATTAAGAAAAACATATATTACTTCTGTAACATAAAATAATAGGATAAAATGGTAGGCTGAAAATGTTTGGTTTGGGCAAGAACATTCACACTTTAGGAATTTGTTGTTCCTGCAGGGGTGGAAACAAAAGGAAGTGTCAAGGGTGCTGAAGCACAGAAACTGTTTAATGTAAATGTTAAGATTCACATAACTAGACCTTAGAAAAATGCTGCTGACCCAGATCTCCCCAATCCTTTGCTAAAGCAATGAAAAAGAAGCACATTTTCCTCCACCTTTAAAGTAATAGTTTAGGGACTTCCCTGGTGGCGCAGTGGTTAAGAATCCACTTGCCAATGCAGGGACACAGGTTCGAGCCCTGGTCCGGGAAGATCCCACATGCCGCGAGGCAACTAAGCCCGTGCGCCACAACTACTGAGCCTGCGCTCTAGAGCCCGTGAGCCACAACCGCTGAGCCCACGTGCCACAACTACTGGAGGTTGTGTGCCCTAGAGCCCCCACACCTCAACTACTGAGCCCATGCACCACAACTACCAAAGCCCACGTGCCCTAGGGCCCGCATGCCGCAAATACTGGGCCCACGTGCCACAATTACTGAGCCCACGTGCTGCAGCCACTGAAGGCTGTGCACCTAGAGCCTGCTCTGCAATAAGAGAGGCCACCGCAATGAGAAGCCTGCACACTGCAACAAAGAGCAGACCCCTCTCGCTGCTGCTAGAGAAAGCCCGCGCGCAGCAACGAAGACCCAACGCAGCCAAAAATAAATTAAATAAATAAATAAAGTAGTAGTTTATTATCACTAGACCTTGGGTGGGGACAGGGGCAGGGAACCATGTTGTTTTGCACTTCTTGAGAGTGAGTACAACTCCCCTCAGGAGAAGGGAGGAAAAAAATATTAAAGGACAAGTCATAGCCCTTCTCTTCCCCCCAGCCATTTTGTTCAGGGTTAGTAAGAACTTACAAGACTGTTGGCTGCCAAAGTTACCTAATGGTCTCAGAACTGTGGCTCAACGCTGAGGAGATTTTACTCTAATATCCAATTTATGGCAACTTGAAACTGAGTTAAATCCCCTTACGAGTGGGCTGGGCAAAGTGATTTTCTTCCAAAGACAGGGGGAGAAAGGATAACTTTATAGAGGAGACGTCTGGCAAACATTACCTCACACAGGTGATCAAGATCAATAGCAACTGTGATAAGTCTTGCTGATAGCATGTACCCCTGACATAGTGTGATGAGGCGGCACTTTACTTCTGAGGCCCTTCTTCCCCCAACCCCTAATTCCAATATAATCATGAGAAAAACATCAGACAAATCCCAAATGAGGAACATTCTATCAATATAAAATACTTCACCAGTATTCCACAAAGTTGGCAAGGTCATTGAAAGCAAGGAAACTCTAAGAAACAACCAAGAGTTGCCTAGGGAGACATGACAACTAACTGTAATGTATTACCCTTGATGGGATCTTTCCTGTAATAGAAAAAGATATTAGGTAAAGCCTAAGGAAATCTGAATAGAGTAAGAGTTTTAGTGAAGGTCTGTGTATTAAAACTGGCTCATTAGTTATGACAAATGTACCATAGTAATATAGTATGGTAACGATAGGGGAACCCGGGAGCAAAGTACATGGGCTCTCTCTGTAGCATCTTTACAACTTTTCTGTAAATCTAAAACTATTCTAAAATAAAAGCTTTAAAATTTAATATACCAATGTTAGAAATTAAAGACTTCTTCAAGCATGAACGTTCTGATTGTCTGAGAAATGTAAGCCAGTCTTTGTGGGTTAGTGTTAATCTGAAAATGTTCTTTTATGACTCACCCTTTCAATGCATTTGAATAAAACAAAAAAGAGTCATATCGGAAGGTTGGAAGAGACGTTGGAAATATTCTCACCCAGACCCTTTTATGAGTGAGCTAGTACAGGACTGAGAGGCAGAGCCAGAGGGCAAGTCCCCAAACTCCAAGCCCCCAAACTATGGAGAACCCCAACACAACAAAATGCCAACTGAACACAATTAGTCTATCTCTCAGGTATCTAGCAGTCAGCTCGCAATCTGCCCCTGCTGTTGATCGGTTAGTTCCTAAGAAAAGACTAGGAATTTCAGTCTCGCAGGCTGAAATTTGGTATAATTTCCCAATGTTTCCCAGTAACTTAGAATTTAAAGTGATCCAGATAGTGGCATAGCTGAATATAGTACTTTAAAAATCACTGATATTTCTTGATTTGCTTTAAAGCTGCTCTATAGCCCTGGAGTATCACAGCCAGTGTGTTCAGACTTCTACTGCTCAAAGTTTGAGCAAGTTTTCAACTTATATCCAGGAACATCCCCGAGCGAGAAAGGGCTTACCGTACCTTTCAGCCACGTGTGTCCCACCTCGGTGACCCCAAAGGGATGTGAGACACTAGCTTCAGGGAAAGAACCTTCTTTCTTTTCCCATTACCTCTTGGAGTGGCCAAGGATCTCTGAGGATGTAACGAAAATGCATTCATCGAGGCCATCTGTTATGATTGTGTAGACTGTCCCTTGTACAATGAGCACAGCCACACACAACTGCCCTGCTTAGGATTGACACCAAGCCAGTCGTGAATCAGAGTTGATGTTTAAAATGAGAAGAGGCCCAGGTGTTTATATTTCCTTTAGCTCTTATGATCGCTAAAGCTCTTTGCTGTCTACCTTTTCCAACATGCAGGTAACACTCTGTTAGATAGTGATTGCTCTGATAAGTTTATTATTTTTTTAAAAAAAAATACACGCAGGAGGTTGCCTCTGATATTCCCTCATAATTTTGTATGTCCAGAAAGCTTTTTAAACCCCTCCCACTCTCCCAGACAAAGAGGCATAGACATCCCAGTGCTTAGGCAAGGTTACTAGATTTTATAGCACCTCAGCTCAAGAGCCCAGTGAATCCATGCTAGAGACCAGTCTGATTTTCTGTGAACATGCTCACCATGCACTACATCTGAAATAGTAGAACTATTCTGCCATCCAGCAAAGACGTATTCATCTGTACTAAGAGCCTCTCTCGGAGTTATTTTCACCTGGAAAACAGGGACAATAGTGTTGTGAAGTATTATTCTAAAATATCATGCCAACCCGAAATAACGTGGTAGATATTTCCAGTGGAGAAAACACTTGTTTCCACAACTCCAGGTCCCAAAGGAGGATAAGTAGCTGTTTGAGTTGGCTGATTCAACACAACTATTCTTTTTTTCAAATTTATTTTACTGAGGTATAGATGATTCACAGTGTTGTGCTAATTTCTGCTGTACAGCAAAGTGATTCAGTTGTACATATGTATACATTCTTTTTCATATTCTTTTCCATTATGGTTTATCACAGGATACTGAATATAGTTCCCTGTGCTATACAATAGGACCTTGTTGTTTACCCATCCTATATATAATAGTTTGCATCTGCTAGTCCCAAACTCCCAATCCATCCCTCCCCCACCCCCTTCTCCTTGGCAACCACAAGTCTATTCTCTATAACACAACTATTCTAAAGTAGAATATTAGTAGTCACATTGATAAGATTCACTCATAGATCGAGAAGGAGATATCACAGCATCTGCTATAATTAAATGTCCTGGGCCTGCACTTCTGAAATGCAGACAGTCGAGACATCCCAGATGAACTGGGTCAAAGGGCAAACTATTCAACTACTGTCTAACTTTTCTATTTGGTGGCACAACTGTCCAGTAACAGCTAGATAGATACAGTTTATCAGGTCCAAAAGAGAAGACCTTCTAGAGGGAAGAAAAAAATTCTCCTATATTAGATAATATAAAGTTACCTTAGAAGAGGATTTCATTGAGACATTAACTTTTAAAGATGTTATGATATTTTATTTCTTGTGACACACTCCAGCCGAGCAATAATTAACGTCAACTTCACCAAACAGAGAGAAATCATTTTTTGAGGAGAGTAATTTCAAAGCAAGTGTGTGATTTCCTTCCAAGGTGTATTTCGTATTTTGCCGGTTGTAAAAGTTGGGCATTATATGCAGGAAAAATGACACCTACAAATGTAAAGGGCCACAGTGTTCCCCATCATTGACCAGTGCGATCCAGCAGAACTTTCTGTAATGACGGAAATATTCTCTATTTGTGCTATATTGTCCAATAGCCAGATGTGGATACTGAGTACTTGAAATGTGGCTGGTGTGACTGAGGAACTAAATTTTAATTGTATTTAATTTACATTAAGTAGCCACATGTCCCTAGTGCGTACCTCATTGGGCAGTGCAGCTACAGACACTACGTTATATCCTCTCTGGAATAAGTAAAAGTATTAATGGCAGATGGATCAGGGTAAACAGTAGTGTTTGGAGAACATGGGGCTTTGTGCCCATCATTTCATCATTAAATTTCTTCAGCTGTAAAATAGGAACTTATGGCTCAACAGAGAAGGATGAACTTCAAAAGAAGTCTGAGTATTTTTCAGAATTTTATATGAATCATGTATTCCTAATCCTATGAATGTATGTATTTATGCCACTTGATTCTATTTCATTTAATATTGTTAAGAAAACAGTGATATATGGAACTGGGTAAAATGCTATGGAAAAAACTCTTGAAAATAGGAGCTATTTGGTAGCAGTCTCTCAAAGGAATTTATAATTTTAATAATGTGAATATTTAGATAGTATGTTACTCTGAAAATTCAAGAGAGGGTATACAAACTATAGTCTTGAGCTCTTCCTGAATTGTAGACTTGCACATTCAACTGCCCACTTGACATCTCTACTTAGGCTGAGGATGGGCAAAAGAGAATTTTATGTGAACATGTAACTTCAAGTGACTTAGATAATCAGGTACCTTGATTGGGAGATCTGATTACATTATGTATTAGCAGTGTTTGAATCTTTATAAAATTCTTTGTATTAAAAACAAACATTAGTTTTAATCAGCCATCATCATGTTGACCATCAAGATTACAGAGCACCCAGTAGACGGAGGAAGACCGAAAAAAAATGCAAGGTATAATCCTTGTTAGGATTAGGAATACGTGATTCATATAAAATTCTGAAAAATACTCAGACTTCTGTTGAAGTTCATCCTTCTCTGTTGAGCCATAAGTTCCTATTTTACAGCTGAAGAGTTTAATGGTGATATGATGGCACAAAGTCCCATACTCTTCAAACCTCACATTTTTTTTTTTTATACTTAGACTAGTGTTTACCCTGATCCATTCACTTCAGGCTGTTAAAATCGGCAAAATTTTAATAAATGAAAAAGCCTTTACATTTTTAATAATTACTTGGGATTCATTTTGATGAGATCTGAGCTATGGTAAAATGTAATGACATTGTATGTTGTCATATATATTAACTTTTCCAACACACCTAATACAAAAATGCCAAACTTATACAACATGCAAAAAGAAACTCGTACAGATGTTAGTCCATCCTTCTATATCTATGTTAAAAATAAAGATATAAAAGACCCGTCTGAATTTTACTTTATATGGCAGTTTTAGTATCCTAAAACCTTTAGCCACGGCCACATTCAAAGTGACTGGAAGAAATTACTAAATTCAGTTGTTTACAAGACATATTCATTTTTAAAGCCCTACTTTTCCATTCACTTTACAACAAATATTGTCCATATTTTCTCTCTATCCCAGAGTCGTAAAATGTGGAGCTTTAACTTTCTCGTCGTGTTGAAAATGAAAACTATCAAGTAAATGTTCTCTGAAATTCTGAGGCTAAGTCAAAGGCAGCTAGCTTTCTCTTAAGTCACTAAAGACTGAATTTTTGCTGCCACCTGTTGACGATAATCGCAAATAATAAATCTCATCTCCACAAATCACGAACTTCCATAGTTGAAAAAGTCCTTAGAAATCCATCTCCAACAATGAAAGGTCTCAGAAGGGTTAAGTGATTTTCCCAAGGTCACTCCAAGGGGGCAGACCTGAGAGTAGACTGTAGGTTTGGGCCTTGGAGTTCTGTGTTGATTTTCCTGTACCATTTATTCTCACTTGTTGAGGTAACAGAGCACCTGAAATGCATGGTCCTCTGCACGCTTCCTGAAATACTGATGCGCTTCAATCCGTTACATTAACTAGTAACACTTTTTGCCATATGGAGGAACAAGTCTACGTCTCTTTAAAATATTGTAGCAAGGGCTTCCCTGGTGGTGCAGTGGTTAAGAATCTGCCTGCCAATGCAGGGGACACGGGTTCGAGCCCTGGTCCGGGAAGATCCCACATGACGCGGTACAACTAAGCCCGTGAGCCACAACTACTGAGCCCGCAAGCGACAGCTACTGAAGCCCGCGCACCTAGAGCCCGTGCTCTGCCACGAGAGAAGCCACCGCAATGAGAAGCCCGTGCGCTGCACCGAAGAGTAGCCCCCACTTGCCGCAACTAGAGAAAGCCTGTGCACAACAACAAAGAACCAAAGCAGGCAAAAGTAAATAAATTAAATAAATAAAATTTAAAATATATATATATATTGTAGCAAGTAGGTCCATTGGATCTGACATTCAACCCAGGATGGGCATGTCTGGATGGGGTGGTAAGGTGGACTCACCAGCTGTCTGCAGGAGTGACCGAAGGGCCTTCTGGGA
>NW_006792596.1:1388157-1401883 GCF_000442215.2 Lipotes vexillifer
CTTTCTGAGAGAAGAGAGCTGAGAGTCCGACCCAAGAGGACATGAGATCCTGGGTGTGTCCCAAAGTGGCTAAAAGCTCGTGTGTGAGTCTGAAAGAGAAAGAGCTGAAACAAAAGAGTCAGTAAAACCTGAAAGAGTTCTTCACACTGTGGGCGCTGGCTTCCTCGTGGAAGGAGACAGCTCCTCTGGGTCTTCAGCCCATTTCACAGGCACCATCATCTCTCTGGGAGGGGCGTGCATTCTTCAACACAGGCATTCCGTGCTTGCAGGAGCTGTCACCATGGAGAGTCAGGGCAAGGGCAGAGGACCACATGGCCCCTGTCTGACCAGATTTATGAGCACAGAGTAAATATCCCCTGCAACTCCTATAATTAGTTGAGAGGGGAGACTTTTAAGGACTTGGAGTTCTCTTGATTACTAACGGCAGCATAGCTAGAGAGATGCTGTTTGATTTATTTTACTCTGAGCACCAGGCTAGTGCCACAGCATTGACACTTGTTCATTCAAACGTTATAAATATGAAATTGTGGGGAGTTAATTAAAAAAAAAAACACAAAAAACCCTAGCAGTCACACTAACCTAATCTAAAGGAAAGGCGTTTGACCTTAAAATAAATTATTTAATCTCTCTAAGCCTTGGTTTCCTCATATGTGAAATGAGAAAGTTATTAACCAACCCTTTCTACTTGCCTGAGATGTCTGAGAAAGTGCTTTAAAGTTGTAAGACTTATTCAGATGGAAGGCAGTGTTTGTTAATTTAACCTATCCTTGCTTCTTATTGATTTGCAGTTAATTGTGACCATGTGACTTCCTTTGGCCAATAAAATATAAACTGAAGTGACCCACCATTTCCAGACAGAAGCTTTAAAAGCCAGTGTGTATATCACTACATTCTTGTCACCCTAACATGATGATTATGGAACACCCATTGGGATGGAGCCTCTATCAGTCTGGATGGGGTCCATGAGTACTACACATGAACAAAGCCCCCTACTGATCCATACTGGACGTGGCGTGTGAGCAAGAAACACTTTTGTTGATTTAAGTCACTGAGATTTGGGGATTACTACCTCAATACTACCTGGTCTATCCTGACTGATCCCTGGGCCTATCCTATATCTGGGATACAAATGTAAAATATAAAGAAACAGTATGAGTCAAGTGGAGGTGACTGAAGGAGGGCTTCTTGGAAGAGATGTTTTAGGGAGAGGTTTTAAAAAAAAGTCTAACGGAATAAGAGATAAGCATTACTAATGAAAGAATTGTCATGTGCATATGGCTAACTTAATTTGAAATATGGCTAAGAGTCAGATGGTCAATAGTAACTATGTGATGTTTTTAGACAGTATTCTATACTAATCACTCATACACTATAATACCTGAACTGGCATTAAGGAAAATTAATTCTTTGCCTGCATTTCTGTGAGGCTTGTCTATTAAATGAAGAGAAAAATAAAAAGCCTGACACACAGACGTCTTTTTTCTAGGTAGCACCTTTTTTATCTATCATGCCAGTGGCGGTCTCTATGAATAGGAGCACAGATACATGATCTTTAAATATCTGAATCTGGACAAAAAGGAGACAGACCCAAGAGACATAAACAGATAACAACAAATTCTTCATGAACAAAATTTCCATCCCTGCTTATCTCTGCTGAATGTCAATTTTAAACTCTCAGTGGGGAAAGGTATCTCCAAATCTCTATTATACCACTCCTCTCCACACCTTCACAGTGTTATGAAAAATGACCCAGAAGACATTGCTGAGTGAAAGGATACCTTACCAGGGTGACACAAGTGAAAGAAAGAAATAACCCAACAATGAGGCCTTTGATGCGGAGCCCGAGGATTTCCTAATAGCAAATAGGACGAATCAGTGGTTATGAAAGCAGCAGCTGCAGCTCCCATTAAAACAACACACACGCCTCTTTCTCTGCCTTCCTAAGAAGCCTCGAGGAGAGCAGCTCACAGCACTCTCCAGCCCAGACAGGTCGAACTTCTCTGCCCTTCCTGAGCGCAAGAGGAAGAAAGCATCCACACAAAGGAAATATTTTTGTTGGCTGTCAGTCCAGAGCATGTTGACATCCCTGTTTTTAACAATCCACTGGTCAGTCTGGGTGTGGTCGCTCCTTTTGAAAGTTGAGTCTTGAGGAAGTAGGTCAAGTGAGCCACTGTTGTGCTCCCCTGAGCATGGCGACATCCTTGCCCTCATTATGTGTGTGTTGCCTTGGAACTGGTGTCTTGCTGACCCATAGTGCCACCTGCTGATTCACCAACCAGCATTTCTAGTTACCCCGAGTGACCAGCAGGGCTGGACTCTTTCCTTCAAACAGAGTGAGCTGGGCAAGCAGACGACCTGTCATGCTGAGAGTCAGAGGGGATTGATCAAAGTATGGGATGTTAGTTGAGGAGACTGGCGGTTAGAGTTGAGATAAATAATCCAAGGGCACCAAGGTACATCTGCAGGAGGGAATTAGGAAATGAAAGAAGACAAGGACTGTGAGATGGTCAGAGGCAAGCAGACAAAGGGCTTTGAGGGAAAACGTGAGCCATAGTTCTGATTCACCGTCCACCAGCTCTCCCCCCATCACTGTGGCAGAGACCGCCAGCTGTTCCCCACAAATCCGCTTCTGCCCGGCATGTAGCTGAGCTCCATTTTCCTGGTTCCTTGCAGTTGGTGTAGCCATGTGACTGGGCTCTGACTAATGGAATGTGAGAGGAAGCACCATGTGCTACTGTCAGGCCTGGCCCGCCTACTCACAGTCCCCTTCTAGCTGCCTGTGGTGGTGACATTGGAAGCCGTGTGTTCATAACAGCATCTCTGCGATCAGCCTGGCTCTCTGCCAGGAGTAGAGCCCACCTTATCCCTTTCCTACCTCTACCCGCTAACTTGAAACTACTCAGTCCTATAAAGTGAGAAAGAAAGAAACTAACTCTAAGTCGTTCTCTAAGCCACTGAATTTTTAGGACTTCTCTGTTGCTGCAGCAAAGCCTACCCTGGCTCTTATCATTTTTATCACATCCATGATATGACCTGACTCACACACTATTATTTACTATCAATCCAGTGCACGATTCTCCTAGTTCCCTATCAACCATGAATATAGGAGACCTGCCTGGTTTGACCAGTTTTCTTCTCCAGCTTCATCTCTCCTCATGCCCCACATTGTCATATGTGCTCCAACCATACTGAACTCCCATGCTCCCTCTCATGCCTCTCTGTTCCTCAGCTCTCGGCATTTCCACAGGATGATCCCTGAAACACTCTTCACCTACCCCTCCCACCCCACCTCCTCCCTCCTGATCTGTACCTGGTTAATTCCTACTCAATCTTCCGACTGCAACTTGGCCATTACTACCTTGGGGAACCCTTCTTGTTCCCTCCAAGACTGAGTTAGGTGCCCTCTGCATTCTCACAGCCCCCTTTCCTATAGGTCCTACCGCACTCATCTCCGTTCCAGAATCTAGGCTCCATGAGAACATGAACTGCGTCATATTCATAACTGAACCTTCGGATCTTAGCATGGCGCCTGGAATGTGGTACACACTCGATAAATATTTATTAAATGAAAAACTCCTGACGTGGCCATCAAAATCCTAATATAATAATCTGAGATAATGTTTGAGAATGAGACAATATATATGACATCTTTTTATAATTCCATTGCTTAATTCAATCCCATGTACATGGATGTTGCCTGTACATACCTACGTGATTATCTTCTTTGAGAAAGACTTGTATTTTTTATTTAAGGGAAAACTGGGCAAAATTTTGGTGCCTGACCCAATATTTGCATTTTATCCTATAAATGACTTTTATCCATTTTCCTAGTTGTACTTCTGTATGCATAAGAAGTAAAATGGATAATTGGAAAAATTCCAGAAGGATCAGTATAACAATTGAAACAGTTAGATATATGTGAGGAATGGATGTCCCTAATAACTGACACAAATGCAAAAGAAATACTTTAGGTAAATAGAGCAACACATCAGGTCAAGTTTAGAATTGAGGCTAAGGTGTCAATCGGAAGGACAGAAGATTTTAGTGGCTTGTCAAATCCTCTAGGCCAGCAAATAAAGATCTAACCAGAACCTCTTAGACTTGTGAAAGTCTGTTGAAGAGAAGCTGATTTCAATGATGGAATGCACCCACACACTCAAGTATTCTAAGAGAATGGATTCTGAAGAGCTAAGGATAGGAAGCAAAAAAATCCTATTCTTGTTAAAGTTTTGAATTATTATGGCAAATTTTGATTTTCCAGGTAAATTCTCAATAACACACTTTGTGTTTGTTCTCATCATGATGAGAGATTGCCTTATAGTAGATAATATATTTTTAATATTTGTACACTATAGTAGATAATATATTTTTAATATTTGTACATTCTTTCTAGAGCAGATTAAAGGCAGGCAGTCCTGGGCTGTACACACAGGCTGAGAGTTCTTGGCAGTTGTAGGTGACATGCACATGTGTTTTCATGAGAATGGAAATAGATGGAAGAATAGATGGAGGCAATTGGTATCACTGCAAACTTCCTGGGTTTCGTACCTCAGGGAAGGGATATCTAACTCTAAGGAGCTAGGTGAAGTATTGGACAATGTACTTGAGAACTAAGAGAGGATCAGTAGCTTAGAAAGTAGTCTCAGAAGCTGGCCTTGGAAGAAAACGTTCCCCAGAAGGATTAAGCCATTAGCCGGTGAGAAGACTTAAGGGAAGTCTCCCGAGAGCCTCATGCAACATTCACAGAAACTGTACCATAGCATAAGCATTTCCGAGTTCTCTATAAATTGGAAACTTCCTCAGATAAGAAGTCTAATACTTAACTGCAAGAGCTGCCCCTGCTTGAATTAAAAGCAGAGCTGCCAACTCTGAGTCAGGCCAGCAGAGGGCAGAGCAGTGAACCTTGAAACCCGGTGGCCTGGGCTTAGGAGAGTTAGGCAGATGCGAGCGTGAACTGGAGCCTGAGAGTGAATAAGGGGTAGGGGATTGCCTGTGAAATTGGGGCTGCCTTGACAACATAAAGAAACCATCAGGACTGAGTCCAGACTTCTGAGGAGTAGACTTTAGAAGTGTGCAATTACGAATTAGTCTCTATTTCACTTCAAAGAATATGGACCAGTAAGCAGTTGGCTCCTGTTTCTAACGCCAGAGACCGGAGAAAAGGACCACAGCAAACTGTGCCCCAGACACTCCTCCAGGAATCTGCAACTGGCACCCCAGGTCCTTCTGGCCCAGGGGAGATCCTGCCACTCTGCTCTCTCTTGCACACTCCCTCTTGACATAGGATAGGCAGGAGGCCTGCACAGTGGCACCTCGGACCTCAAAAAACCCTTACTCCCCATCTACTGCCAGCCACCTGGATGTGAGGATATCCTACCTTGCCCCAAGGTGCGAAGAGTATGAAGATACTGCTTCCTTCTTTACCTACTGGATTCCAAATCATTAGGCTTCTATCTTAAAAAGAAGTTCATGTGTTATCGGAGATCAGTTTGGTTTGAGCCCCCATAGGTGGGTTGGAAAGAGAGGACAAGTGAGCTATATTTACTATGAAAGTTTATTTTTGAGCCCAGTACCCAGTCTAAGATGTGAAAAGAGGTCTTAGGAGCAGCCAGAGTTGCTGTCCTTGGACTCGGTGGTTAGAAAGGGTTGAGAGGGGACGCAGGTACTCCAGTATAAACCCAGAAGCCTCCCTGGAGAGCGACGAGCTGTTAACAAGAAATGCATGCAGAAAGACATCCTGCGGCTCTGAGCCACTGCTCCATAGCTTTCCTACTGGCAGCTTATTGAATACTGTTTATAAAAATGGAGACTTCCTGACATTACACTGGGATCGGTGTGCTTACTCGTGTTTCACCCCTGGGCTTTTACATCTTGTGGAAACACCCAGGCCCTGCTTTCTTGCTGGCCCTTAAATAAACCACATAGCTGATTGTGAATTCCCTGGCTACTGTGAGCAGTAATCAATCAGGCAAGACCTTCTCCAAGGCCCTCCTGCCCCTCTCTGTATCCTAATAGCTCAGACTCACACAAGCTCTGATTTCCCGGGCCCCAAACTCTGGGTCTCATGCCTTCACTTTGATGTCTGCCTTTGGATGGCTCAGATTCAGCAGACTTCAAACTCTTAACCCCATTCTTGGATCTTGATCCCATAGAGTGGCTCTGCGGTTTGTCCACCACTTTATCCTACCTGAGGGGCACCCATTGGCCCAGAGGAGGGCTCCACTCCTTCCCTGTGCTTATGTGACAATCTGGTCAGTCTCTGGTCCCCAAAGCTCACAAAGGAAACTGTGAGTTGGCACCAGCTTCGTGGGCTATCTGGTGAAGAGATTCCCTCCATAATCTGACAAGTAAGTTGGCAGAACAAGCCCAAAGAGTAGTCTTAGGCCACTAGTGTCTTTGATACCAGGGTTATGCTGGGAAATTCAAGATCAGTTAAAACCATCGATTTCCACAATGACTTCAACTGAATGGATGGAGAATAAGAAATCAATAAATACTGTCTGAGATTTACTCTTGTAGTTACACACACACACACACACACACACACACATACACAAGCACACTCCATGAAGACTATGACATCTTGATTTTTCAAACTGTAATGAGTTATTTATTCAACTGCTGCCTCTGCAAACAGTGGCGGGGGGGGGGGGGGGGGGGGAGGTTAAGTTCAAGGCTGGATGTGTTCCTTGGCTCCTCTGGCCTTTCCGGTTCCCTGTCTCACTCCTCTGACACTTCCCCTGTCCCCTCTGGGAAACCCCACGTCTCATACCTGGCTCTTCCAGAGACTGCTGTCTTGCACCCTGGGAAGCTGGATAAAGTGGCATTACTAACACTTGGATCTGCCCTGTGCCATCGGGGGCCCATTCTCTGCCAACATGCTGCCCTGGTGCACCTGAAAATTGGGCTTCACCAGGGCAGGCGGGTGGCATATGGGGGGTGGGCCAAAGGTGGGGGGGGGGGAGGAGATGCAGGTCTGTTCATTTTTTCATATTACCCCCTTACCTTCAAAGGGCTCCTCTGAGAACTATCTCCAGTTTTAAAGAAATGTCTACCTGCGTTTCAGCAATACCATCAGTTTTACTTCAATTTCTCTTGGTTCTGTTAAAGTCAAGCAAATATTAATTTTTTTAATTTATTTTAAAGTAGTATGTATTGTATAATCTATTGTGTGCATACACCAAAGTTTATTTATTCAATCTACTGTTAATGGACATGTTTTGTTTCTAATAGTTTGGCGCTATTATGCTCAAATACAGCTATAAACATGATTGTACGTGTATCCTGGTGCGCATGTAAACATTTCTCCAAAGAATGGAGAACGTTACTGGAATTTTAATGGAATTGCCAGTTGTAGTGTATGTGCAAGTTCAGCTTTACCAGGTGAAGCCAAATTGTTTTCCAAAATGGTTTTACAAATCTGTGCTTCACCCCTGCCACCAGCCCCCTCTGACCCCCTCAAGTAGTACATGAGCAGAGTTCCCCTTGCTCTACATCCTCCCTTTCACTTGATATTTTCAGAATTAATTTTTCTAATCTATTGGGTTTTTCATGGTACCTCACTGTGGTTTTAATTTGCATTTCCCCGATTACTAGTGAAGTTAAGCACCATTCTGTGTGTTAATTGGTGATTTGGATTTCTTCCTTTATGAAGAGCCTGTTTAAACATTTTGTCCGTTTTCTACCGACCTGATAAATGCTTTCTTGTTGATTTCTCAGAACATTTAAAATATATTCTGCATACTAGATTTTGATAGCTATGCATGCTATAGATATGATTGTCTTTAATGTAGACTTTTCCTTTCACTCTCTTTATGGTGTATTTTGATGAATGAGGTTCTGAATTTTAATGTAATTAGAATTATCATTCTTTTCCTTTACGGTTAGTGCTTCTGTTTAAGAAATCCTTCCCCATCCTAAAACTAAGGGGATTTTTTTCCCTGTTCTGTCTTAAAAAGTTTATTGCTCTTTCTTTCGTGGTAGGTCTTTAATCTACCTGGAATTTATTTTTATGTATAATATGAGCTATAAGTCCAAATTTTAAATTTCTATATTAAGATGATTGTTTTATTATATTTCGTTTATTATATTTCATGTTTTAGCATCATTTATTATATAAAAACCAATTGTATTCTAAGAATACAATTGGTTTTTATATATCTATTTTGTAACCTGCAGTTCCCTAAATTGTATTAATTCTAATAATTTATGCATAGATTTTTAAAAAATTATATACATATATGTAGTCATACTATCTTTATTTATAACTCATGAATGGATGTTGAATTTCAATAAATATGTTTCTATAAACTTAAAATAATCACATGACTTTTCTTATTTGTTATTCTAATGTGGCAAATTTTATTAACTGACTTTTTTGAATTTTTTGGGGGGTGTACAGTTTAGTGGTTTTAATTTTAATTATTTATTTTTTTAATTGAAGTATAATTGACCAAAAAAATTCTATTAGTTCCAGGTGCACAATAGTGATTCTACATTTTTATGCATTGCAAAAAGATCACCATGATAAATCTAGTTACCAACTGTCATCATACAAAGTTATTACAATATTATTAGCTATATTCCCCACACCATATATCTCATCTCCATGACTTATTTATTTTGTAACTGGAAGTTTGTACCTCTTAATCTCCCTCATCCATTTCACTATCACCAAATTCCCCTGTCCTCTGGCAACCACCTGTTTGTTCTCTGTATCTATGACTCTGTTTCTGTTTTGTTATGCTTGTTCATTGGTTTTGTTTTTTAGATTCCACATACAAGTGAAATCATATGGTATTTGTCTTATTTATTTCACTTAGCATAATAACCTCTAGGTTCATCCATGTTGTCGCAAATGGCAAGATTTTATTCTTTTTTATGAGTGAAGAATATTACATTGTATATATATGTACCACTTTTTATGTATCCAATCATCTATCAATGGACACTTAAGTTGCTTCCATCTCATGGCTATTATAAATAATGCTTCAGTGAACATAGGGGAGCGTATATCTTTTCAAATTAGTGTTTTTGTTTTCTTTGGAAAAATACCCAGAAGTGAAATTGCTGGATTGTATGGTACTGATATTTTTAATTTTTTTAGGAACCTCCATACTTTTTTCTGTGGTGGCTGCTCCAACTTACATTCCCACCAACGGTGCACAGAGGTTCCCCTTCTCCACAGCCTCGACGACACTTGTTATTTGTTGCCTTTGTGATAATAGTCATTCTTACAGGTGTGAGGTGGTATCTGACTGTGGTTTTGATTTGTATTTCCCTGATGATTAATAATGTTGAGCATCTTTTCATGTGTCTGTTGCCAGTTGTATATCTTCTTTGGAGAAATGTCTATTCAGATCCTCTGCCCATCTTTTTAATTGGGTTGCTGCTGGTTTTGATGTTATTTTGTTTTGATGTTTTCGTTTATGTTATTTGATTTGATGTTATTTTGATATTGTTATATGAATTCTTTGTATATTTCAGATATTAACCCCTTATCAGATATATTGCTTGCAAATATCTTCTATTCAGTAGGCTGCCTCTTCATTTTGTTAGTTGTTTCCTTCACTGTGCAAAAGCTTTGTAGTTTGATGTAGTCTCATTTGTTCATTTTTGCTTTTATTTCCCTTGCCTGAGGAGACATATCCAGAAAAATAGTGCTAAAACCAATGTCAAAGAACATTCTGCGTCTGTTTTCTTCTAGGAGTTTTATGGTTTCTCGTTTTACATTTGAGTCTTTAATCCATTTTGAGTTGATTTTTGTGTATGGCGTTAGCAAATAGCCCAGTTCTCTTCCATTAATCTACGTGTCTGTTTTTGGGCCAGTACTATACTATTTTGATTACTGTAGCTTTGTAGTATAGTTTGAAATCTGTTTACCTATCTTTTCCTCTATATCATATAGTCTACTGTTGATTCCTTCTGGTATATTTTTAATTTCAGGTATCATATTCTTCAGCTCTTTTTGGTTCTTTTTTGTATTTTCTAACTCTTTGTTAAGCTTCTCATTGTATTCATCCATTCTTCTCCCAAGTTCATTGAGTAGCTTTATGATCACTACCTTGAACTCGTTATTGAGTAGATTGCTAATCTCCACTTAACTTAGTTCTTCATCTGGTTTTATCTTGTTCCTTAATTTGGAATATATTCCTCTGTCTCCTCACTTTGCCTAACTCTGAGTTTTTATTTCTGTGTATTAGGTAGGTTGGTTATGTTTCCTGATCTTGGAGAAGTGGCCTTACATAGGAGATGTCCTATGGGGCCCAGCAGCATACTCTGCTCTGACCACCAGAGCTACATGCTATAGGGGTTTCCTCTACATGGGCTGCATGGGCTCTTCTGTTGTGCTGGGGCTGACTACTGTGGGTGTGCTGGAAGGTGGGACTGGCCCCTGGCCACTTGGCTGCCAGGCTCTGCCTCATGCAAAGTCTGCTAGCATGCTGGTGGGCAGGGCTGAGTCCTTGGGCATTGGTTGGGGATGGGGTGGGGGGAGCCCAGTGCTGGTGCTGGCCCACTGGTGGGTGGGGCTGGGTCCCCACACAGCTGGCTGCTCAACCTGGGGCATCTCAGGACTGGTGCTGACTGGCTGGTTGGGCAGGTAATCCCCCAGTGCTAATAGGCTCTCAAAGGAGAGAAAATTCAGCATTGCTGATTAATTTTCACTGAGTATAAAATTTACATTCTGGGGAAAAGAAAAAAAAAACAGTACATCAGATTTGTCAATCATTGTGTTCAGTTCTTCTCTATTTTTACTGACTTTGCTTGCTCTTTAATTACTAAGAAATATTTTAAAACTCCTGTTTTGTGAATTTGTTCCTGTTTATTGTTCTGTTAATATTTGCTTTATATTTTAGGGTAGTATGCGGTTTTTATTGTATGTTCATACCACCAGCATTGTTTAAGAATCTACATCCTCTTCTATATTTAGTACCGTCACATTTGTTATATTTTGATAACTGAATGGGTATAAAATGAGACTTCATTGTGATCTTGATTTCTGTTTCTCTGATTATTAATACTGTTGTTCAGCTCTGAGTGTTTATTGACCATATGTATTACCATTCTGTCCCTAACCTTCTGATTTGTATCAGAATTTGTATCTGATTTGTATCTTTTATCCGTTTTTCTACTGTTTGTTCATTTTTCAATCCAAGAGGAAGTTATTTTTATGTGTAGCAAGTATCTTTTCTCTGTTTGTGTCTTGCCTTTTCACTCTCTTCAAAGCGTCCTTTGATGTCTAGAAGTTCTTTATTTTAATGCAGTCAAATCAATCAATATGTCCTTTATGGTGATCTTTTTGTGTGCCATATTTAGGAAAATTTTTTCTGGCCCCAGTTAAGAAGGAAATTTCTCGGTGTTTTTGTTTAAAAGTCTTAACATTTTGCTTTTGAAATTTAGGCTTTAGTCCTTTTGGAGTTTATTTTGGGGTATTTTTATTGTTTGGTTCATTTTTGGAGTTTATTTCAGTATGATATGAGGTAGAAAAATAATTTTATTTTTTCCTCATAGATAAACATTTATTCTGACTCTGTTTATTAAATACAATTGACCCTTGAACAACATAGGGGCTAGGGACACTGACCCCCATGCAATATAAAAATCCGTGTATAACTTTTGACTCCCCCGAAAGTTTACTAATAGCCTACTGTTGACTGGAAGCCTTACCAATAACATAAACAGTCAATTAACACATATTTCGTATGTTATATGTATTATATATACTGTATTCTTACGATAAAGTTAGCTAGAGAAAAAGAAAATGTTATTAAGAAAATCATAAGGAAGAGAAAATACCTTTACAGTACTGTAGTGTATTTATCGATACCATAAGTTTACATCATTTGTTTGCAAGATGAATCATCTGTCAGTACCTACATCAATATTGTCTTATATGACACAAAATACTGTAGATGTTATACATATTACAAACACTAGGCATCAAAAATGAAGAGATAATATGAAAAAGAAATTCATATTTATTTACAGGTTCACAGTTCATGCACTGATAATGGAAAAGCTTCAATGTGATAGCCTAGTGTAAGCAGTGTGATTGCTTCACAGCAGGCTACACGTTAATGAATGAGTCATTATAAAATTTTTATGACATACAGTATTACAGCCATATGAATATGAGTTAGAAACATTGTTACCTTTTTTCTTAAAACCGCTTACCTGTGATAATAGACTGATATGCAGTTTGTCCAACTATGAGAGAGGCATACTCTACAGTGATGTGATTCTTTGAAAGCAAAGTTATAAAACAGTAAGAAAGCTAACACATTATTAATGTTATATTAAATATTACTTACCTTATGCCTATGTAAGGATAGACCACTATCTACATATATTTTATGCATTCATGACATACTTTTTCTTAATTTTTTTGATATTTTTAGGCTACTTGGTTCATCTGTTTTTTTAAAATTAGCACAAATCTCAAAAAACTTTTCCAATATATTTATTGAAAAATATTCACATATAAGTGGACTAGTGTAGTTCACACCCATGTTGTTCAAGGATCATCTGTGGTTCCTCCATTCTCCACTAATATACAATAGCACTAGGGTCACATATCAAAGTTCCCTGTATTTGTGCGATTGTTTGCGGCTATTCTAGCCTATTCCATTTTTCTATCCCTGTTCATATAGCATCCTATCTCAATTACTGTAGCTTTATATTAATTCTTGATAGGAAAAGCTTCCGTTCCTTCCTCAAAAGTGTTTTGACAGTTCTTACACTTTTACTCTTCTGTATAAATTATAGAATCAGCTTGTCAAGTTCCACCAAAAAAAAAAAAAATAGTAGAAGTATTGAGATTTTAACTACAGTTGCATATTGTATCTGCAAATCAACTTGTGGACAATTGACATCTTTTCAATATTAGATATAGCAAGCCATGAACGTGGGCTATGTCTCCATTTATTTAGGTTTTCTTTCATGTCTTTTAAGAAGGTATTCTGTTTCTCTGTGGTCCGATCTTGCACATCTTTTTTCAGATTTATTCCCGGCTCCTTTATACTTTCTGTTACTAAGTGGGTCTTTTTAAAATTAATTTTTCTATTAGTTTTGTTCATGTACCTAGAAACACAGTTGACTTTAGCACATTGATCATATATCCAGCCATGGTGAGCCACTGTCTTATCTTGAATAATTTTTTGGCAGTATTTTTGTTCTCTAAGTAAACAATTGTACCGTATAAAGATAATGACAGTTTTATTTTCTCTTTTCTAATCCTTCAGTGCAATGTAGAGTAGAAGTGGGTATTGCAGCATGCTTATTCTTCTTTTGAGATTATACATGGAATACTTCTAATGTTTCCATATTTTAAATGATTGTAGTTTTAGGGGTTAGGTTTTTTGGTCTTTATTTTTGTTTTTTATAGTTACCTAAATCAGGTTAAGGCCATTCTCTTCTATTCCTACTTTTCCTTGAGATTTTATTCATGAATGAGTATGGAATTTTGTTCTCTTAACATATAGAGGTGATCAAATGGTTTTTCTACTTTCTATCATGTTTAATACTTGTCCTTTTCTTTCATATTTTCCATCTCTGTCTCTCTGTATTGCATTTAGTGTCATTTCCTCAGAGCTACCTTTCAGTTCACTAATTAACTTTCTAATTTGATATTTAATCTATCCATGACTTTTTTATTTCACCAACTTTATTTTTCATTTCTAAAAGATATATATATATATATATATATATATTTTTTTTTTTTTTTTTT
>NW_006792596.1:1401947-1408288 GCF_000442215.2 Lipotes vexillifer
CCCGCGTCCCCTGCATCGGCAGGCGGACTCTCAACCACTGCGCCACCAGGGAAGCCCTCTAAAAGCTATATTTTGTTTTTTCCAAATCCAGTTGGTCATTTTAATACTTTCTTACAACTTACTATTCAGGGGATGACATTTTTTTCTTGAAACATTTCATATCTTGGCATTCTACATTATGTATTTGATCTTTCCAATACCTAAAACCCTCAGAGAGTCTAAACATGTTGCTTGTTACTTGTTCTTACTCTTATTTATGGTTTTAAAAATGTCTAGATAGAAAAAAAAACTCACGCTAGATAATTCCAGTGGGGAATTTAATACAAGTAATTTGTTATACAAGTAGGATAGGCCTGGAGGATTGAAAAAGGAAATGTGATGTTACCTGGAGATTAATAACTGTCACAAGCCACTCTTTCTCCTAAGGCTGGGGGAGCAAAGGGTGAAGTGGTGTCATGCAGACCCCGTGGTGCTACACCAACCACACCGTCACTGGTTACTGCCACCTCTCCATAGGAAGCCACAGCCTGCACTCCCACGGATGCTGCAAGAGCCTGGGAGTCCACAGTGCCTTTGATATTAACGAATTTGCTGCTGACCCCTTAGGCGCTGAAGGTTCCCTACCACAGATCCAACTATGCTGCAGCTCCAGCAACCTGCAATGACCTGCAGGTGCCTGCCATTACCAGCACCTAAGAGAAAAGAGAAAAGTAGTGCCTCTCTTCCTACCCCTTCTCATCTCTGTTTTCTTCCATTGATAGAACCTAGCCAGGAACCACCTGACGAGGGCATGTAGGAAATGCAGTTTTCAGGTTCACAGCCTCTAGCAATGCAAAGGATTTCAAAGGAATGTGAAAATGTTGCTGAATGCTAACAGACTAAAGCCAATATCGTTTCCTTGCATGATCTGTGATTGTGAGTTAAATCGTGGTTGAGTTAATGAGTAGAAAACCTCTGGGCCTACATTTGGATGCTTTCCTTCAAAGATGACCCCTTTTAACAGACAACTCAGATAATCATTTGTTTTGAGGGCAATCTTTCTGGAGTCTGTACATGGAAACTAAATTGCACAATTCCAGAGAGTAACGTATACATAGAATGTAGTGCAAATGATACACCCCTTGGAATTCTTTATCCTGGTGACTCTGTTGCTTCACACTCTCCTGTTTTTGCTCATATTTTTTTAATGGCCAGTCTGTTTGGAGGGAGTGAGCAAGGTGTCCCTGGGAGCCTGGAGATGCATTAACAATCCTTTCTTTATCAGAAACTATCTAGTGTACCCTATCGCCCAAACTAGAAGTCTCCATGTAGTACTTTTATAAAGACAATAAAGAGATTTTCTTTCCCCGTTCCCCCACAAATAAGGAAGGAGATGGTTAGGCCAGTATACAGTCGGGAAATCTGTCAGCTGCCTTTTCATGGAACGTGAGCTATCAGCAAGACAGGGCTTCGAGAACTTAGATTGCCCTAGGGAATGAGGCAATCTCTAAACCAGTTGGGTGCCAAACTCTTCCGGTTTTATGGGACCCTGAATCTCCAGAGGTGCAGAGAGTAATGGGCTGAAGACCAGTGTTTCCCAGTGCTAATTATATATTAGAGGCCATAATACAATGCTGCGGCATACAGTGAAATGGTTAAACTATAAATGTCAAGGAAGACCAGCACAGTGAACTTGAATGTAGATTTAATGCTTCAGAATTAGCTAATTCAAGATGATACCTGTAAGAACTGCATGAGAGAAGCGGTAGTATACGGGAAAACCGTCTGGTTGCTTTTGCTACTCAGAAAGCCCAGAGAGACTCAGAGGTACTGAACAGGATGGAGAACCTCTAGTGCACAGGTTAGATACACTGCTTAGTGTTGATTAATGAGGAAAAACACCAACAGGTCCATCATTGCTACCCAGAGTTGTAAAAGTTCCAACAGAACTTAACATTTTTAACATTAATATTCTAAATGTCATATAATGAGGTGCTGTTCTGTGAAAGGCTCTCTCTGTGTGTGTCCAGCTCTGGTTTTCTGCATGTGTTGTCCTGTGTTTATTGTGTCTCCATATTATCTTTTTGTGCTTACTTTTACCTTCATATCATATCTGGGATGCTGTCTCTCCATCTTGCTTTGTCTATCTCATTTTCTTTTCCTCTCTGTTCTTTCCTAATCTCCTATCTCTACTTTTATAGCCAAGAATTTTGAACAGACACATTTTTGTATTGCATGTTGTATTTGCTGAAAGGTATTAAGTTCTAAATTTAAAACAGATGAATAGATCATCTTTCTTTGCTTAAATGAAACAAGTTCATTTTACATGTAGGGGCCACACCTGATTTTTCTCCTAATAACGGCATAGGAAAAAAGATTTCTCTCTCTTGATTTGGAAACACACCTAACTTGGAAACCTCATTAGAAATGGTATAAATAAGTTCCATAAGCTGAAGTGGAAAAATACTCCAGATTCATTCTTGATCCACGTTCTCTGCCCAGTTTTATCTGGATTTAATTCAGCCCTCTCCTCTCATTCTGGTATTTAATTCAGTTAGGCATTAAGTTGAGAAGGGGAGGAGGGAGTGGAGACTTCACAGCTGTAATTCCAGACACCTCACATCACCTTTTAACCACATGGCTATATTGAGAGAAGAGTATTAGAAGGGAACAGCTATAGTTCCTAAAAAGATCAAATCTATGAATTTAGTAAGAACCGCAGGCCCAGCAATGGCCTCTGAGCCAAATCTGCAGTTGTGGATGGTTTGAAAACAGAAGAAAACTACAGAGAAAACCTTTTCAGTAGATAGACAATTACCTTCATCTGTCCACAAGGTATGGCCAGCACTCCCCCAGGGCAACTTCATTCTTAATTCCTGAGTTAGTTGTGAGGCTCCTACATCTTCATTTGAGTTCTTAATTAGAACTAAAGAATATTAGAATTCTTTGAGGGCTTCCCTGGTGGCACAGTGGTTGAGAGTCCGCCTGCCGATGCAGGGGACACGGGTTCGTGCCCCGGTTCGGGAAGATCCCACATGCCGCGGAGCGGCTGGGCCCGTGAGCCATGGCCGCTGAGCCTGCGTGTCCGGAGCCTGTGCTCCGCGATGGGAGAAGCCACAACAGTGAGAGGCCCGCAAAAAAAAAAAAAAAAAAAGAATTCTTTGAAACCACCTGATCCAATTCTCTCCTGTTGTAGATTAAAAACAGTGATGATGTAAGGACTCATTCAAAGCCAGTGAAACAGCGGCAGGGCCAAAAAGAGAACCTCACTCTTATTCCAGGTGCTATTTCACGCTGCATGATGCTTTGCATATAGGAATATACACGAACTTCCATTGAGTCACACTGGAAAACGTAATATAAATCTTTGGGGGAAAGCAGTCGTAAATGACTGCACTCCACCAATGTCAGGGTAATTATCAACTTACCTGGAAACCAGAAGTCAAATTAAAGGATGGCTCACTGGGGCAAGCACACGAGGTATCAGGCTTTAAGGGGTGCTAGCTAATAAGACGGCATTCTTGGTGTGAATCAGAGAAATAGGCTTCCCCTGGGGCAGATGCAGCCCCTTGTTGGTGGACCCTTATGGGATGATAAAGACAGCCCTTCCTCCAGGTGAATGCAGCCCGTGTACGCAGAGTGGCAAGTGGAGGGTGAGGTGGATTTCAGTCTACACTTACCCCATTGACTAAGCATCCTTGTGCATTTACCAGAAATCAACTCTGGTTGGTGGGGAGGAATACTTTGACAAGAACTTGGAGTGGGGTTGAAATAGCCAAGCAGCAGTAAATGATCACTAGCCTGCCTCCTTAGGAGGGTGACTCTGGTTAACTGAGTGGGGTGCAAAGTTTGAGGTCAGGCACTAGAAGAGGGGCTGCCGGCTTCCCTGGAGGTCTTTCTGTATCTCTGCTAGTGCCCATCCCCAAAAGGCCTTGTGCTGTGGGAATGAGTTTTTCTAGGTTAGAGCATGAGTTGTCACAGTGTGAATTCTGCAATTCCCCTGCAAATGGTGTGCAGTGACAGGTGTCAAACGGCACTCTGAGGTTTATTCTGGAAGTAGCACTTCCATTTCTGAGATGGCCCAAATATTTCCCTTCTCTCCATTTTCTGTGGTCAAGGTAGAGCAGGGACTTTGCAGTCAAGTGACGGATTTGAATTTGAATCTTGGCTCTATCTTAGCTGTGTGATGACATCGGACAATTTCCTTTAAAGCTACTGAGATTCCTTTTCCTCATCTGCAAAATGTCTTTGTTAGGAGGATGAAAGCAGACAACACATATCAAGTACATGGCAAATGTAGGTAGTGTACAATCAGCCAGGCCAGCGGCGGGGGGATAGTGCTATCCAGTCTTCCTCTCCTTGCCACCTCACTGCAGGTGCAGACTATCTATTGCTGGCAGCTCACTGCACTGCCTGGGCCACGTACAAACCTTTGGCTTTCAGGGACCAGAGGAGCTGGGCACCAGGATAAATGCCTGGAGGGAAACAGAGGATGTTACTTGAGTTGTGATTTGTCCTTTGGGTACCACAATTCCTATAATTTCTACCTCAGGTCCTGATAAAATGAAGTCCTAGGGAAGTTCCACCTATTAACAGGTGTGCGTTAGACCACAGAATGCTACTTATTTGTGAAGAGGGAGACCATCAGAGTGGTTAAGAATGAGTGTTGGCATCAGAGCAATCTGGGAATCTTGAATCTTTTTTTTTTTTTTTCCATTATTTGTGAAGTCCCGGGCTAAAGACAGCCCATTTTCCTCAACTGCAAAATTAGGATATTATTAGTTCTTATCTCATAAAGTTTAAATAAGGTAATTTCCTGGCATATAAGAAGCAGTTAATAAGCATTAACTATTGTTGTTGTTGTTAGGGAATCTGCTGGGACAGGTGTTCCTAGGTTGCCCTTAAAAAACAACCACAAGTGGCAGAAGCATAAGGTAATGCCTGGTGGCCCCTGGGCCAGGTGACAGGCAGGCAAGGCAGGAGGTGATGACTAGGCTGCAGAGTGCTAAGCCTCTGTGTTTGTTTGCACAAAGTTGGCATCAATAGTGTGAGCTCTACCAGAACTGAGGACTCTCAGGTTGCCCAAGGAGGATGGGTCTGGAAACAGATGCAAAACATGATTATCAAACATCCCACCACTAACAGAAACGCTGAACTGTGGGTGCGGCACGGAATTGGGATGGTAATAAAAGTGAAACAGAAGACACAAGTTTACAGTAGTTACCGTGCCCTCCTGGAAATCAGGACGTGAAGGACTTCCTGGTCACACCCATGCCCTCCTCCCAGGACTTTTAAGAAGCCAGGAGTACAAAACACATTGGACACACACCATACCATAGCTCTGATAACTGGGGCTATAAAGCTTCTTCCTGATGGTCCGGAAAGCAAGGCCAGAACACGTTATCACTAGCCCGAGGATGAATAAATATAACTATCAAAATTTCATGGGTTTGAGGTCAAGCATCTAATACCTCCCCGCACCCCACCCCCATAAAAGATGCTCAATAAACAAACACACTGGCAGAAAAGAGATGCCGATAAAGGAACCGGCAGGATGAACAAAAGACCCTAGATGATTTCCAGTCCTCCCACCTTGGTCCCCTCTCAACTGGTAAATCTCAAGGGCTCATCCATTGTCTTACGCACAACTCATCGCACCTAAATAATCCAGCTGCCCAACCACACAGCGCCCACCAGGGGGGTTGAGAAAAGAGGTGTGTTTCTTTTATGGTCCTCATGATCCATTATTCCTTCCTTCCCAAGTCCAGGGTCACAGGCCGTGTAAATTAGGTCACCTCAAGCCCTTCGCTCTCAAGGCTGGGGAGAGGTCCGGTCTCTCCTCGCCTCCCCTACCCAGTCCGGGAACAGGAAGATGGGGGAATCAATACGCAAACCCTGCGGTTCATTCTGCTCGAGGGAGGCGCTGCGAGCGCAGCAATGGCGAAGCGGCCAGTGGGGGGACTTCGGAGAGGGCGGGAGGGGGCAGGAGGCGTGGTGGCCCCGCCGGCGTGACCGCACGTGTGCCCGGCGCGGGGGCCGGGGCCGCCGTGTGGGGCGTGTGGCCGTCTCCGTGGCATGGTGGGTGTGGCGGGGATGCCCGGGGCGGTGGTCCCGGCGTGGGCGCGCCGCGCGCCGGGAACAGTAGTCCCTGGGCCCAGGCGGCGCGGGCGCGGCCGGCGCTCCAGCAGAGGGAGCTGTGCGCCCGGCCTGGCTCACGCACGGCGCCGCCCCCTTCCTCTTGTCGCCGCCGCAGCCGCTGGGCCCGCCCGCCGGGGAGGGGCTGCCGGCCTCGCCGACAGCTCCTTCCTGCTTCCCGCAAGTCCTCGCCGCCGCGCTGCAGGTCCGGTCGTGAGTCCCGGCTG
>NW_006792596.1:1408424-1410431 GCF_000442215.2 Lipotes vexillifer
TGAGACCGCCGTGAGTACCCCCGCCGCCCCCTGCCCTCCCCTCCTGCCCTCCCCTCCCCCTCGGCCTTTGTTTGCAAGGCCGGGCGGGGGGCGCCGGGCTCCTCCCTAGCCGAGGGGGCCCTGGTGGCGGTCACCCTCCGCCTGCTGGCGGCGGAGTCGGTGGTCAGCCGCCGCTGGGCCGCTTCCTAAGAAGATCAGCGGGGTCAAGGGCAGACGCCCAGGTGGGAATGGGCATCTTAAGGGAGTGGGAAGACAGAACGTGTCACTGCTTTTTGACTGGAGGAGGCTCTGGCTTAAATATGGTGGTAGGAAAAAGTGTGTATGCGTGTAGGTGATGTCCAATTATAAAACAAAAGCAAACTTTTTCAACTCACAAATTAAAAATACTTAGAGTTGAAGTTCATTCATTTGATTTTAAAACGTGTATCGAGCGCTTCCCCTGCCCTTGGCCGAGCGCTGGGCGACGGGCGCTGGCGATGCAGGGCCGAGGTAGAGTCCTGAGGAAGGTGGAGCAGGGCCCCGAGCTGTGGCAGTGTTGATCCGAGTGTTCCTAAACTGGAACAGGAGTTGGTGGGGGCGAGACGAGGTCTTCGAAGGGGAGAGGATGGCCTTTTAAAGAATGAAGTTTTACCTAGTGCAGGGGTTAGCCACCGTTTCCTTCCGCCGTAGATGACCTCAGGGTCACTGTTGAGGTCCCCAGGGTGGAATTCTGGGCAGACACTTTTTGTGTGTGTAAAAATTAGTTTGGCATTTTAAGAACTGGAGTAAATCCAAATGTTGTGGGCATGATTCTGGTAGGAATAGCCAAATTCTTCAGATTGCTTAAAATGGAATCCAAATAAAAAAGATTTTTGTATGATACAGTTCTAGGTTTTTTCTGTTTGCTCTGACCCGATTTATACCAGAAAGTCTGTACTTTAAAGCAGCCTCATTTGGGGATAAAGGGTACTGGGGCTTTAGAGTAAAGGACATATTGTTTTAAATTAAGATTTCCAAGTGACACTGATGCATCCATGGTTTCTTTGACCTGTGGTCATCTGGTAACCATGTTTTCTCAGCCTGTTCAGCTGTTTGCTTATTAAATTTACTCTTGACGCCCAAGAAGCTCTATCCCTGTAGTTCAGAGAGTTGTTTCCTTTGTGTCTGGGAGTAAAGTGATCCAGCCGGAATGGAAAAGAGGAGAGACCAAGTAAGAAGAACTGAGCGCTAGTTCTGGTTTTGTCACTCACTTGCTGGATGCTCTTTGGCAGATCACTTACCTGTTACAGGCCTTCTCTCCCATATGTGAACTATTAGGGCCAGCTTGGCTAATCACAGAGCTTACTTGCTGCTGTAGTAAGAATATCATCATTCATTCATTCACATGATGGTCTAGCCCTGCAGTGTAACGGACTTTAGTAACGGGAAGACATAAATATCTCAGTTTGGTTCTTGAGAATCTTTGAGTTTTTAGGAGAGATTAAAATTATAAAGAACTATTATGTGGCTTGATAAGTGCTGTTTTAGATTTGTTTTGTTTTATTTTTAAAGGCGGGGTTGCTTCTTGCTTAGTTTTTCCCTTTCCGGGTTACCAAAATCCTACAGTTCACTTATCTGTGTTTTACAGTTCTTGAAAGGGTTAAGTGAGGATGTTTTGAAGACATCAGAAAGCTTAGGAACAATTAACTTGAAAGAGTATACCCTGGATTTTAATACTGTCCAGTTGCTTTTCATCGGAGAACTCATGGTCAACCTCAAGGCCAAGGAAATGTGGTTCTGGTCCAGCCTGGACCCTGCTCTGTGGGTCCCAGTGTATTTATCCCAGCCCTGATAGCCTGCGTGGAGTATCTTTTTCCTGTGACAGAGTCCTGATTACTAACCCTAGGCTTGACTTATGCATTTGCTCAAATTGTAGCCTTGATTTCTAGGATGGGTTCGTTTGTCTCCAGCAGGTGCTAGAGATTGCTGTAGCTCTCTGTCTCTCTCCCTTGAGCATCTTCCAGCTACATACTGCACAGTCTCCTGCTG
>NW_006792596.1:1410467-1432376 GCF_000442215.2 Lipotes vexillifer
CTGCTGAACTGTGGGGTTGGAGCATGCAACCCTTTGTGGTGGATTTCTGCTTTAGTGAGCAGAATTTTGGAAACCTTGCCATTCCACTGTAATGCCGCTGCCCATCCCCCCGAGAGTGTTGCCCTCAGGGAATTCGGGCCTGCTACAGCAGTTAGAAGAATGTATAGGGTGAGTGGAGAACACAGAGGCGGATGAGATTAATTTCCATCAGTAGGAAGAGACAGTATGTGAATTGAGCCTGGAAGTTGGCCAGTTGGTTAAGGTAGAAAGGACATTTCTGGCGTGTGACTTAAAGTCATCGTTATGTAGGGCTGTACAGTCATGGAATTGCATTTGTTTTAGGATGGCAGGAAGGCCATTGTGACCAGAATATCCGTGGGTGGATGAGCTTGGAAGGGGGCTGGAAAGGGAAAAAAAAGAAAATGGGGCCAGGTTTGATGGGCTCTGCGTGCTGTGTGTACAAGTCTGCACTTCATCCTGAAGGCAGCAGGTGAGCTGTTGAACAATACAAGTGAAATATCGAACAGTGACAGTGTCTTATCAGGACTCTATTTTTAAAGCCTCTCGGGAAAATAAGGCATGGTTTGCAAACTTAAATCAGATGGGAGAATCAGATACTGCACAACTTGAGTTCAGGGGATGTAGCTATGAGATCACCCCATTTGTAGGGTATCGTCTTGTAAAAGAAAAATGTAGGGAGCGGGCGGGATGGGGGGAGGGCACTTGGCTCCTGGGATTCTCCTGGAGAGAATCAGTTTCTAGTCCTCGTTAAAAATGTCTGCTTGATAACTAACTTCAGTCTGCTTTAGATGGCGATGGGGCTGTTTGCTCAGAGGTAAACACCATTCAGGAGGCAGTCCAGTATAGGATACACTGGGTTCTGAGTCAGGGTCCAGCTGTGCACCTGCCAGTTCAGAACTGGCTTGCTGCATTAGCCAAAGGTTGAGTCCACAGGCTTTGAGGTCGGCTCAAGGTGGGTCACAGTCCTCCCTCCCACTGATTAACAATCTGACCCTTGTCAATTGCTTTAATTCTCTCCAGCTTCAGTTTCCTCATCTGGAAAAATGAGTTGGTAATAACCTCCCAGTGAGGACCAAATCAGATAACGTGGCTATGGCGCAGTGTTTAGCTCACAGTAAATCTGTGGCCTTCCAGTATCTGTGAATTGCATTCTGCAGTCTGGAAAACAGGAATATCATCAGCTCTCTTACAGGGTTGCTTTAAAGCATCAGGCACAACAATATGGATATTCAGCAAATGTTTATTGCTTTGGGTCTAGCACTTGGCAACACCTTCACTTAGCCATAATACTAAGATGACTTGCAGTTAATCTTTTCCCCTTCTTTTTGAAAAGTTAAGTCTTTGGATATGTCTGAGTTCTAGTAGCATCATAATCGATGAACATTTTTTAAGTGTCCGGTCTGTCCCCTCCAAGGAATATTTGGGGAAAAGCTGTTGGCAGCTTGTTTGGAGTCACAGTGCTGATTCTGAACTCGGTATGGCCCTGGGCGTGTTGCCATCTTGTGCCTGACATCGCTCCTAAAAATACTGGATTGGAAGATCTTTCACAACTTTAAATTTTTTTGATTCCTTATTGACAGAGAAAAGATGGTTGTTACCGTAAGCATATTTTGTAACCATTCCAAGGTGTGTAAAATGTAAGACACTTGCAGATGAGAAGAAAAGACAGAAAGCTTTTCTTCAGTGATGATAATCAGCTAAAATTTAGAGAGGCTTTTGGTAAGGATTGAAAATGGGTAATTTTAGGAAGACTCATCAGGAAGGCTTTCATCTGATTTTGTCAGTTGCACTTGTCAGTCATTGTTTGCTGAGAACAGTTCCTGTGTTCCACCTGAACGGCCTGTTCTTCCAGGTATGCCTTTCCCCAGGTGCTCTCCTCTGGCACCAGATGAGGACAGATGCTGACCCCTTGCAGAAAGCCTGAGGTTTGAGGCTTGGGGGAGATTCTTCTCAGTTGGCGAGCAGCCACGCTGAAACTTTGACCAGCAGTAGAAACAGCAGGTTTTCCTTTTCCAGGAGAGTGTTCTCTTTCCTTCGGAAATAGCCCTTACATTTTGGTATTATAGAACAAAACAAGGAGACAGATGCAAAACTCATTGGAGGCACTGGTAGTCTTCTGGACAACCTCATATAAGAAGCCTTAGCCGGAATGTTAATGAGTTGTTGAGAGAGACTTGACTGGAAAGGCGTTGTCCATGTGGTTTCGTTTGATTAGATTAATCACGTGAGTATGAAATGGAGAGGTTCTGCAGTGACATTTACCTGTGGATAGTTTCTTTAGGCATCATCACCTGGGGAGTGGCGACTCCCTGTCATTCCTCTGGTCTCGGTCTGTCTCTGAGGGCAGGCCCAGGAATTTGGTTTTTCAGAAGCTCCCACGTGGTTCTGAAGATCAGCTCCTGTGAGCGCTCCTGGAAGTGTCCCCTCAGTCAGGCCCTTCTTGCACTCGGCAGTTTTATTCATCAAATATTCAAGGTAGTCCCAATGCGTGATGCCTTTGTGCCTCCTTTTCTACACAGTGAAAGAAAGCATTTCATAACAGTGCACTAAACGGAAGAAAAGCTTCAGTTTTAGAAACGTGCTTTTATGGCATGTAAGTCAGCTTTCTCAGCTGACGTCACTTAGCATCATTGCACATTAGTTAACTTGCTTTTTGGCAGTTCAGACTTAAAGGCACAACGGATCATACTGTGCATTGTAGGGAGATTGTCTAATCATCAGTCAGCTTAGCAAGAACAGGGCGATGCACTCGTGTGTGGTGGCTCCCTCCCAAGCGTGCCCTTCCGGCATCCCCACTGCATTGTGTAATTCTGTGCTTTACTACCACAACACGTTTTCAAGTTTCTTTAGCACAGCGGCAGGCCTTTGTTTTGTGTTGTACAGATGGAGCGGTTCCTATTCTGACCTTTCATCTTTCTTCCCTCTCTAGCTAAAACGTTCTTTTCATGAAGGGTGGCTTGACACCTTTGAGAACCTGCCAGCTTTGGTTCATGTGGTAATTTGGGCAGACACGTTGCCAGTGAGCCAATTGGGCTGTTTCTGACTGCCCCTTTCCTATCTCTGTACAACATTCGGAAAGTAGTAACTTAATTGGGATTAGACACTAGTTATCTAATACCATATTTTGTCTTTTGCAGGTACAGGATTATCATGGGCATAAAATCTGTGACCCTTACGCTTGGCTTGAAGACCCAGACAGCGAGCAGACAAAGGTAAATTAGGGTTTATGATTAAAGATAAGGCGGGGAAGGGTAAGCTGTGACAAAGCGAGAGAGAGGCATGGACATACATACACTACCAAACGTAAGGTAGACAGCTAGTGGGAATCAGCCACATAGCACAGGGAGATCAGCTCGGTGCTTTGTGACCGCCTGGAGGGGAGGGATAGGGAGGGGGGGAGGGGGGGAGACCCAAGAGGGAAGAGATATGGGAACATATGTATATGTATAACTGATTCACTTTGTTATAAAGCAGAAACTAACACACCATTGTAAAGCAATTATACTCCAATAAAGATGCAAAAAATAATAATAATAAAGATAAGGCGGCCTTCGTAGCTCAGACCGAACCCTAGACATCAATAACCGTGGCGTTTCCCTTCTGGTGTCATCCCGTGTTGTCTGCAGTGAGAGGGTGAATAGACATGTTGGTACTACCACTTTTCTGTGAAATGATTCATGGGAAAGAGGTGAAAGCATTTTTAGTCCCATAGATCACGTAACTGTTTTGAATAATGTTTATGGTTTATAGGGACACTAATGAACCAACTGTTTGAAATGAAAATATTTGAAAGAAGGAAAACAGAATTTTACCAAAGGAAAATGAAAACCCACAGAAAAATTATGTGAAGGAAAAAATTGCCTAATACATTTTCTCCAAAGGAAAGAAAATCATATATGTTTAAGAAGTACCAGGTCCTGAAAACTGAATGCTGGTCATATAGATTACTTATTGATTTTAATGCAACAACAATAAGATTATAAGTAAACTAAATTCTAAGCATCTTCTTATAATTTATAAGGGGGTGGGGGGAGAATTTTCTACTCTGTGTAAAAATATGAGGCTTTCCTATTCTTTTGGAGAAACGTAGTATTTTGAGTTGAAGTCTCATTTCGTGAACGAAGCTTACCTCGAAGTGCCATGTCCCATGGATATTTTTTCCTCCTTGGAGTGCCCAAGACTTGTCATTTGAGATTCATTATATACATATACTCTATGTGGTTAAGTTTGCTTGGTTGAGGGAATAGTGTTTCTCCAGTCCACTCTGAGTTCCTTGACTCTTTTATTTATAGCCATGCTAACTTAGTATGTAAAAATATGTATACAATTTCTAATGTGCTCAGCATTCCAGAAGTTTATTTGAGCTGCTTTAGAATCCCAGAGTACATTTCCCATTAAAAAAAAAATGTTAATGCATGCCGAGTAGTTTTCTAGGCCGGCTTCTAAAAGCCTATGTCTTAGCTGCTCTTATATCTTGTGGTCCCTTGCCACCGTATATACCAGTGCTCTCTGGAGAACTGAACTCAGATTTCCAAGGCAATTCAGATTTTTCCAGGAAGGCATTCCCTTCTGATGTGGACCTGGCTAGTGGAATCGGGATTCTCTCCTTGCCCATCCCCCATCCCCAACCCTTTCACACTCCCTGGTCAGTGGGGTTGCAGACTCCACCACCTTCATGTCCTTCATGTCCGTAGGGAAAAGTGGAGGGAAGGGCTTAGCCAGGCACGATGGTACATGGAAGAGGAGAAAGTAGAGGCAGGAATCAAGTCTGTCTTCATTTCCGAAGCCCTGGCCTGCCTGCTTTCCTTTCTGCCGCTCTCAGCAGTTCTTCGTGGCTAGCGTTTTTCCCCTCCTCTGCCCACTGCAGAAACTCTTACAACTTCTCCCCTGTCCTTTCCCTTGAAGTCAGCACACCACCATTTTGAGATTTTCTAATGCTTTTTGCTTCTATCTATACCCCCTCATTCTCACCCTTTCCTGATTCCCTTCAAGACAGACAGAGGTCTCGTGGGTGAGAATGATTGGTATTTGGGTTTTCATTTTCCTTTGGTGAAGCAGCGGGTTATAGAGGTTGATGGGTAGCCACATCCCCAAGTGAGAAGCAGATGGGTCACTTGAGGGGCAGGCAAAGGCTCTAGCTCCACAGGTAGGCTAAGCGGAGCAGGGAGCGGGTGTGGGCCGCCCCCTCGCCTCCACTCTGCCGCAGATGACCTTGACCGTCCAGCTTTGGGCTGAGCTGAGACAGGGATTGAGCCTGGGAATGGAGAGTCACAGGCAGCTTCATAGGCTGTAATGGAGGGAAGGATATGAACTTCCTGTGCATCGCTGGAAAACTGTCCCCAAGGACTGTCTGTATGACGATTACTTTGTCTGAGGTATTGGGTACAACCTGGATTCCTTCAGCCTTTGATGGTGATTGAGTGATGCAGCTGTGTTGGAACGACCCAGTTTTTGTTTACACGTTAACGGATGCATACTTTGCTGTTCCTTAATTGATGATGGCTGGTCCTGTGGTTGACGAGCCACTACTAGTAGATGAAACTTTGCTAATTGGTGATCTTGCAGTCAACACTGGATAGACGCTCATGACACTGACGTATACACTGTTATTTTTGTGGTATACATGGATTGGTTGTTTACTATGTGCAGGGCACTTCACTGGTAGCTTTGCATACCCTATCCCATTCAGTTCTCAAACTCTGACATAGGCCTTTTTAATTTTTCCCATTTCACAGATGAAGAAATTGAGTTAGAATGATTAAGTAACATGTCCAAGTTCACATAGCTAGTAAGAGTGGAACCCAGGCAGTCCAGTGGAACCCAGGCACATTAAACAAATGATAAAAGATCAAAGACTCTGGGTGTAATAGCTTTGGAAATGGAAACTATAGGAATATATTCATGTCTGTGCTTGCTGTGGGACTCTCTATGTCCTCCTGCAGGTACCCTCGGCTTCCCCCCACCCCCCTCCCACACTAACCTGTTCAGAGAGTGTACCTCAGGTGTCAGAGGGCTTTGCAGCTCGTGCCTTCCCCCTGCATCCTCCATACACACCTTGCCCAGTCCCCCCTAAACAACCTCGTTATTGACGCGAGCTAGTTGTCATCTGAGAACTGATGAGTGAAATTTCGGTCTCAGACAGAAAAGACAGAGTGTGTTTCTCTAACGCTCAGAAGAGCAGCAGGAACATTTTCTACTCACAGTGAGAGGCACGTACACACAGGTGTATTAGCCATACCTTGGTGTAAAGAGGAAAATCTTCACGTAACCTCTAAATCAAAGAAAAACTGCTTGTTACATTTTCAATAAAAAACCAGCCCGGAAGTGAGGAACATTGATAGCTCATTTATAGAAAGATCTGAAATGCTGTCGGTAAGTCTTTGATTTAATCTAGTATTTAATATAAGTTATCCAACTCTCAGAGTTCCTGGCATTTGAGGCTTTACCCTTTATAAAAGAATCTCAGAGCAGACTTGTAACTTAGAAAATTCTCAAAGACAGTGGTGGTGGGGACTTGAATCTGGGTGAATCCTTTCAAGCTGTGAAGGCCCACGTAAGCCTATTTTATAGCAAATGTTCCAGTTTGTAGAAGATCCTACACAACTCAGTTGTTTCTTTGAGGTCAATTCAACCTTTGTAAAGAGGAAACAGTGTTTCAGCGCTGCCCAACAGATGATATAACGTAAGCCAGGTAGATAATTCAAAGCTTTCTAGTAGCCACAGTAAGTAAAAAGAAACAGATGAAATTAATTGTAATAATTTAATCTAGTATACTCAAAATATTATCATCTCAACATGTAATGAATATAAAATACTGTTAAGATATTTTACATTCTTTTTTTTTAAACTAAGTTCTCAAAATCCAGTGTATATTTTATACTTATAGCACATATCAATTCAGACCAGCCACATAATCAGTTGCTCATTTGCTGCATGTGGCTTTTGGACAGTGAAGATAGGGACCAACCTTTCTTGTGAATACAGATGTAAAGACTGTAAATAATGTTAGCAGGTTAAAAAAAAAAAAAGCAGAATTTGTCACAGGAATTCAAGAACAATTTAATATTATTATATTCATAGATTAAGTAAACTTATATGATTAACCTAGTTAATATTTTAAGAATTAAAGAAAATCCAAAGCTAAAAATAGAAATAACTTTAATAAGATAAATATTCAAAAGAACCTAAGCGCTAGACTGGAATATCTCTGTCACTACTATTTTTGTATGTTTGCAAAGCTTTGACCAGTGCAATAAAACATGAACTGAAATTTGTACAGGCGAAAATAAAATGGTCACTAATTATAGATTCTATGATTATGTGTCTAGAAAACCTCAGGGAAACAACTGAAAACTTTTTAGAATTAATGCGTTCAAGTGACGTGAGCATGTACCAAATAAATGTAAAACCAATAGCAATGATGAGAAGTCAACCCATCTGATAGCAAAAAGCAAATACTTAAGGAGGAAGAGTTTTCAGGCCTACTGGGAGAGTGATAGTGTCACTGCAGAAATAGGGAGATCTAGAAAAGGGCCAGTTTGGGGCATTATTTTTTTAATTTTTTTTTTTGCGGCACGCGGGCCTGTCACTGCTGCGGCCTCTCCCGTTGCGGAGCACAGGCTCCGGACGCGCAGGCCCAGCGGCCGTGGCTCACGGGCCCGGCCGCTCGGCGGCACGTGGGATCTTCCCGGACCGGGGCACGAACCCGCGTCCCCTGCATCGGCAGGTGGACTCTCAACCACTGCGCCACCAGGGAAGCTCCTGGGACATTATTTTTAATAGTGAAAAATTGGAAATCACCATTTCCAACAATAGTTTAGTGTTTAAGTCAAATCTGGTGGATCTGCTTAACGAAATAGTACATGCCTCTATTAAAATGTTGGGCTGTAAAGATTGCTTTCTAAGTGAAAAAGTGCTTAAGGTAGAATATGAAGTGGGAGAAGGATGCAAGATTGTGGCGCTCCCAGTGGTTGCAACCTTATAAAGTATGTTTGTAATTCTAGGAGCATCTGTATGGAAACACAACCTAAACAATAATAAGATAAAGGGAAGGCTCTGGGTTCAAAGCCCTTTAGACATCTCGTAAGTGTGATATACTCTTCAGGTGTCTGAACCATAGTGAAATCTCACTGGGGTAAGTGGGACACCAGGGTAACCTTGGAAGTTTTCAGTGTGAGATGGCAGAGAGGGAGGTTTGCAGTCATTAAAAAGGATTTGAAGACAGCTAGGCAGGTCCCAACAGGTGGTCAGTCCATACTTCCCATTCAGCAGGCTCTTCCCTGGTGGAGCAGTGGTTAAGAATCTGCCTGCCAGTGCAGGGGACACGGGTTTGAGCCCTGGTCCGGGAAGATCCCACGTGCCGCGGAGCAACTAAGACCATGCGCCACAACTACTGAGCCTGCACTCTAGAGCCCACGAACCACAACTACTGAAGCCCACACACCTAGACCCCGCGCTCAGCAACAAAGAGAAGCCATGACAATGAGAAGCCCGCGCACCGTAACAAAGAGTAGCCCCCGCTCACCGCAACTAGAGAAAGCCCGCGCATAGCAAGGAAGAGCCAACGCAGCCAGAAATAAAAATAAATAAATCTATTTAAAAAAAAAAAAAAAAAAAGCTTGTCCTTTGCAGGTCATGGAAGGAAGTGTGTAGCAACCTTGATGCACCCCGATATTTTGACACCAGGGTAACTTGAGCCTCCAGACTACTAATAGCAAGGCACCCATCCCCCACCCACTGACAGTAATGTGCATGTGATTCACTTCCTAATCTTTAACTTCCTAAGTTTCCTGTGGGACACAAACAAGTGAACCCCAAACCCCACACTCGGCCTTAGCTCTTTGCAGCCTCTTTCTTCCTCTCAGTTGGTGTCCTGGCCCCTTTGGGTGTGCCCTGTTCAGATCTCATTTCAGATCCTATCACGGGCCATCTCCTCTCTTCCTGTCGATAAGCCACTCTGCATGCCCCTCCATGCAGCTGATACCCCTTCTTCCTTTGTCTTGTCTCCCATCAATATAAACCATTCTCTTCGTGATCAGCAGCAGGCCAATTGCCAAATCCAGTGACCTTACCATGGTCCTGTGTTCTTCACTGTGTAGATGGACCACATGTCCTGGGGAATAGTAGAGACTTTTATGTCACCAGCAAGGGGACTGCTGTGCCCCCTCAGCTTTGCATTGCCTCTCAATCCCTTGCAGTTTACGGAAGCAGCCGTCTCGCTGTCGGCTCCCTGTGAGAGTACCGAATGCATATTTCCCCTGGCCTCCCCGTCCATCGTGGTGCAGTCAGTCCACGTGGCACCATCTGCGCCCCTTCCTGATAGTGAGAAATTCTCTGCATCCCTGGGCTTGGTTTTGCAGCCCTAAAGTCCAGATAGAAGCAATGTCCTTGTAGCCTTTTGAAGAGTCTCCCCATTTTACTCCATCTTATTGTGACTTCAGCCTCTTGGTTGAATATTCCAGAAGTTGTTACTGAGTTAGTGAAGGGGAGATACAGAAAGGAAGAATTTACACCTTTCATGGGATAGCTGCTGTCATTGTAACTAGTTGTCAAGTCCAGCTTCCACAGAAGCTCTGTCCTGGGGCTTTGGTACAGGAGGTAAGCAAATGTAGAATACCAGCTGCAGATATCAAATGACTAATTTATTTTTCCCTCTCTGAGAGCTGCCTCAGGCAACATGACAGTAACAACAGCTCCATCCCTTGTGGATCATGAGAGAAGAACTCTTAATAGGAACCAGCAAAAAAAAAAAAGAAGAAAAAGTTGTTTTTATGTTTCAGCCCTTCTAAAAAATTACATTACCATTTGTTTCAGAGAGGATCAAAGGAATATAGACCGTAGGTCTTTTCCCCCACACCCCATTTGTCTGAGTAGTTGGGGGTCGCCCCTTACACCTGCTGAGAAGGGGCTGTGAAGGTAATGAACAGGACAGTCCCTCAGTCTTACAGGTAAAGAAGCTGGAAACGTCCCCTTTCGGCCCGCACTGTTCCCTTCCTTGGCAGGAAAGATTTAAATCTCAAAGGACTTCTGATCATCTCTAGGGTATTTAAATAGCCTAGGATTTCTGGGTAGGTATTTTAATGTCACAGAGGTCGGTGGAGAACAAAGTTGAGAGCAGTCAACACCTTTCCCTGGCATCCTTTCTGCCTATCCTAATATGTGGGGTTTTTTTCTTTGCTTGCTTGCTTTTGTTTTTGTTCTTTGAGGTTAACCCTAAAAGCAGGTAGCGTGAGGAGTTGCTGCTCTGTGCTGGTATCAGTCTGGCCTAGATCTCCCTGGGCGGTGTGCTTTCCTAAAGTGGGGCAGAGCCAGCGTGGGCAAGAACTGGTGGGGAGCTGGGTGAGCCATGATCCTTTCGTCCACTTGCATTTCCCCCTCAGGCTGTCAGGCCGCAGAGGCAACCGTGGAAGCTTGCTCCCAGGACTTCCACTAACGTGAAGGGCCAGTTCAACGTCTCTAAGCCAACAGACAGCAGATGAAGCTGACTGGGAACTGAGGAATACTGGATGTAATTAACAGCATAAGAGACTTTAGGTTTGGGTTTTGGTTTATGGTTCTTTCGAAGACTTCAGGACAAACTGTGAATATCCTCTCTTTAAGTAGTTCCTTCATCCTGTGAGTTGCCAGGCGTTTCTCATGTCACCTCTGTTGGGAGGCAGGGTGGAGAAACAGAATATTTGCCAGATGGGAATAGAAGTTATAGCCCTTGGTCTTTCATTTTCTTGGCCTTTGAGCACAGCCAGCTGCCTTACCTGGGATTCCTTTTCTTCATCTATAAAATGAATATAGTCACACTCAATTCATCTAGCTCCAAGGTTTTAATGACACCCAACTGAGAAAATGCATGTAAAGATTCATTTTCCCCACACAGCAGAGCTTTGTACAAAGATGATACATCCTGGGCACTGCTGCTTCGATGTTTTGAGATGTAGACCTTCAGACTCTAGTCCTCTTATTTGCTTACTCAGAATGTTGAACTTTAAAGACGCCTCTGTCTTTTTATTTTCATCCACAAAATGAAGCAGGATTTTCCTTTTGAATTCTAGTTTTTTAGAAAAAGATACTTAAATTCTAAGCATTGAATTCCCCACACCTCCGCCAACGGAACTGTGGCATCTAAGTGTGGCTTAGTTGTTCTAAAGGACGATGACTGAACTAGGCCAAACATTACCCTAAAGCTATTTGGTAGTGCCTCTTTTAATTGGTGTTTTCTGAACCCACTGGCAAAGCTGACCTGTGAAACGCCCTGCCATCCATTCATTAATGTTCCATGTAAGGACCTGGATGGAGAATTACTACTGTGTTGTTCCTCCTCTAGTGGAAACAGGAAATGCTCTAGGTAAATCTGTGACCACATATCTCATCTCAATCTGCAGGGCGTGTCAGGTCTTAAAGGTCTCACCACCTCCTACAGAAATGTTTAGCCTTATGTATGTTCGCAAACATACTTCTGATAAATCCACAGTTGAAATATGTATTTAGAGAACGACATCCTTTTGATCTGTGCATGGGGCAATTGTCAAAAGTATGATAGAATTTGCTGGTCCTGGGCCACCCTCTTTTCTAAGCAGTGCTTTCTCTTGTCTTTTTCTATCTTCTTTCTCTTGCTTTCTGTAATGAGGTTTTTGAGGCAAGCAGTAGAAATGAATTCTGGCCATGTTAGGCAAATAAGGAATTCATAGCAAGGATATGAGGCCAGCTCCTGGGATGCACTGAGGGCCAGGCTTAGAGCAGGCAGGAACCGGACAGTTGTGGGACTCTGTGGTGGGAATTTCCACTTTTCACCCAGCACTGCTGACGGCATCAGTGATTACAGTGATTTGGCCCTCTGTCACTTGTTCAAGTGACTGCATCCCAGGAGAGGGAGTTTTGATTGGCCAAGCTCCAGATGTGTGCTCACTCCTTGGCTGTACTGTGGCAATGAAAAAAGATTTGGTAAAAGCCTTAGGGACCCTCTTTGGCTTCTGTAGTGGCAGGACAGCTCTGTGGCGTTAGTATAGCAGGACGGCTCTGTGGCGTTAGTGTAGCAGGACGGCTCTGTGGCGTTAGTGTAGCAGGACGGCTCTGTGGCGTTAGTGTAGCAGGACGGCTCTGTGGCGTTAGTGTAGCAGGACGGCTCTGTGGCGTTAGTGTAGCAGGACGGCTCTGTGGCGTTAGTGTAGCAGGACGGCTCTGTGGCGTTAGTGTAGCAGGACGGCTCTGTGGCGTTAGTGTAGCAGGACGGCTCTGTGGCGTTAGTGTAGCAGGACGGCTCTGTGGCGTTAGTGTAGCAGGACGGCTCTGTGGCGTTAGTGTAGCAGGACGGCTCTGTGGCGTTAGTGTAGCAGGACGGCTCTGTGGCGTTAGTGTAGCAGGACGGCTCTGTGGCGTTAGTGTAGCAGGACGGCTCTGTGGCGTTAGTGTAGCAGGACGGCTCTGTGGCGTTAGTGTAGCAGGACGGCTCTGTGGCGTTAGTGTAGCAGGACGGCTCTGTGGCGTTAGTGTAGCAGGACGGCTCTGTGGCGTTAGTGTAGCAGGACGGCTCTGTGGCGTTAGTGTAGCAGGACGGCTCTGTGGCGTTAGTGTAGCAGGACGGCTCTGTGGCGTTAGTGTAGCAGGACGGCTCTGTGGCGTTAGTGTAGCAGGACGGCTCTGTGGCGTTAGTGTAGCAGGACGGCTCTGTGGCGTTAGTGTAGCAGGACGGCTCTGTGGCGTTAGTGTAGCAGGACGGCTCTGTGGCGTTAGTGTAGCAGGACGGCTGTGTGGCGTTAGTGTAGCAGGACGGCTGTGTGGCGTTAGTGTCGCACTGCGCAGGGTAGTGCCCTGGGAGGAGAGCCGATGCTGGCTGGCCCGAATGCCATAGGTCCACTGGTTTCATTCCCCGTCCTTCTCCATGTGTGCTCATGCCCTCCCCTTCTTCCCCTGTCCTGGGTTTACCGCTGTGCCCACTGCACCAAGCATTGGGTTAAATGGGGGTGAGGAGAGGGGCGTGTTGTCATGAGCAAGACAGATGTGGCCCATGCCGGCCTGGACTCACACATCAGCCTAGGAGACCAGAGATTGGAGCTGGGCGAACCACTTAACCTTTGAGCTGCTAGAGGTCAGTGCCAAAAGGAGGCTGAGCCACATCTTGAGCAGAGGCTGGGAGTCTTGCCCCATTTGTTCACCACCAGGGAAAGCTCCGTTTTAGAAAAGCAGACCCCAAACCATTGATGAAATTCTTAAGGTGCTTGTGTACATTTAACATTAATATTTTCCCCGTAGGCAGCTACTCGGCTTTGGTTCCAATAAGCTACATGTCCTCTATGAGAAATGCTGATATCAGACATGGTATCTCTGGGAAAACAGTTAGTGAAGAACTAACAACTAAAGAACAAAGATAACTGACTTTTCTGAGCCTCTTTCTTTTCTCTTAAGTATCCGGAATCCATTCACCAGCCCATGCTGCCATGTCCAGGGGGAAAGCATTCAGTCATAAAAATCACCTGGGTATTTGTTAAAAATAGACATGCCCAAGCTCTACTTGTGTAGCGTCTGATTTGAGTAGAAATCTATTTCCCAGTCACCTCACCAGGTAATTCTTAAGATCCAGAAAGCTTGGGAAAACTGCCCTAGAGAATGCTTAGACATGATCAGAGAACAGTAATAACACCTTTGATTTATATAGGGCACTTGCAAGGAGTTAAGGTTCTCATAGATGCCTCACTTGTTCATAGCGTCTTTGTCAATTAGAGGGACAGTGTTTGTGATTCTAATTTTCTCATTGGGGGAAATCAAGGCATGTGTCACAATAAAGACTTCTGGGTCTCTCCCGTATAACATTGGATGTCAGCTTTCTATTTAATCATGCACACCATTCTCTGGAGCTCCAGTTCTGCCTGTGTAAAATCTCATACCTTTCTTGTTTTTATCCCTGATGGCACTGCCTGGTTCAGGCATGGCATTGCCACTGAGCTAGCCATTCAGTAGCTTCCTAACTTGTCTCCCTTCTTCCAGAGTTTTTTTTCTACCCTGTTCTCCCCAGCAGCTGATGAGAACCCTTCGAGATCTTGGAACCTGTTTCTTCATGGGAAAGCAGTAGTGTATATTCATTTAATGAACAGCTTTAGAGGTAGAAAGACAGGTTTGAATCTTAACTCCACAATTTTATCAGAGTTGTGACATTGGTCATGCTTATTAACCTCTCTAAGCTTCAATTTAAAAAAAATTTTTTTTTTTTTGGGGGGCTTCCCTGGTGGCGCAGTGCTTGAGAGTCCGCCTGCCGTTGCAGGAGACGCGGGTTCGTGCCCCGTTTCGGGAGGATCCCACATGCCGCGGAGCGGCTGGGCCCGTGAGCCATGGCCGCTGGGCCTGCGCGTCCGGAGCCTGTGCTCCGCAAATGGGAGAGGCCACAACAGTGAGAGGCCCGCATAACGCAAGGAAAAAAAAAAAAAAAAAAAAAAATTTTTTTTTTTAATTTATTTTTGGCTGCATTGGGTCTTCATTGCTGTGCATGGGCTTTCTCTAGTTGCATCGAGCGGGGGCTACTCTTCGTTGCGGTGCGTGGGCTTCTCATTGCGGTGGCCTCTCCCGTTGTGGACCGTGGGCTCTAGGCACGCGGGCTTCAGTAGTTCTGGTTCTCGGGCTGTAGAGCACAAGCTCAGTAGTTGGTGGCGCACAGGCTTAGTTGCTCCGTGGCATGTGGGATCTTCCCAGACCAGGGCTGAAACCCGCGTCCCCTGCATTGGCAGGCGGACTCCTAACCACTGTGCCACCAGGGAAGCCCCTAAGCTTCAATTTTCTGATTTATAATCTGGAGAAAACCACTGTGTATGGTTGTGGGGAAAATTAAGTGATAATGTTTTTGAACCATGGGGCAGAGTGGTTGACACAAGTAAGTGCTTAATAAATGCTTGCCATTGCATTTATTATTAAATAGTTTAAATAGCACAGAAACTATCTGCTTGATAATTTAAAAGGCCTCATCTTTAGAGCTATTTGGGACAAATTCTTTTATTGCAATTATTTCTTGGGCTCTGTTTAGATCTCCTTTCTTTTTGGATCAATTTTAGTCATCTGTATTTCCTAGAAAATTGTCCATCTCATTGAGTTTTTAAAATTTACTAACAGGGGATTATGTGAAATAGTTCTTAAAATGACTTTACTGTCCTTGTTTGTGTCTCTCTTTGTTTTTTGGGTTGTTTTTGGCTGTGCTGGGTCTTTATTGATGCGTGCGGGCTTTCTCTGGTTGCGGCGAGCGGGGGTACTCTTCGTAGCGGTGCGCAGGGTTCTCGTTGCGGTGGCTTCTCTTGTTGCAGAGCACGGGCTCTAGGCACGTGGGCTTCGTTAGTTGTGGCCCGCAGGCCTGGTAGTTGTGGCTCATGGGCTCTAGAGCGCAGGCTCAGTAGTTGTGGCGCACGGGCTTAGTTGCTCCGCGGCATGTGGGATCTTCCCGGACCAGGGATCAAACCCGTGTCCCCTGCATTGGCAGGCGGATTCTTAACCACTGCGCCACCAGGGAAGTCCCTGTCTGGTTTTTAATTGTGGTGAAATGCACATAAAATTGTATCATCGTATCACTTATGAGTGTAGAGTTTAGAAACGTTCAGGACTTTCACGTTGTGCGGCAGCCAATCTCCAGAACTCTTTTCTTCTGGAAAAACTGGAACTCGCGTCTCTCTTTTTTTATTATTTCAAATTTCCAGCATCTGTAACTTCTCTCCCCTTTTTGATTGGTTTAGCCAGCACTTTGGTTGAATGCATGGGAGTTTTTTGGTTGCTGTTTGTCTTTTTAGAAAGAAATGGTTCTAGGCCTTATAAGATGTACTCTTTAATTTTCTAGCGCATTAGTTTCTTTTTATTTGGCTTTGTTACTTTAAAACTTTTTGGTTTGAACGCTTAGTTAAATTTCACTCTTTCTCATTGGTGGATCACCTTTTCCAGGCTTCCCTATCCAGCCCTTGGGCAAGCTTCTGGTGGATTCCTCCTCTTCTAGCCTGCCCATGCTTGGCCAGCTGAGCGGCTCCTGGAAGAGCTGTATCAGTCAGGACTCTTGACGAGCAGCGCCTGAAAGCCAGCTCGCTCTAGCTCATATAAAGAAAAAGGAGCTGAGTGGCTCACGTAATTGAAGATCAGTACATGCCTTTAAGGCACAGCCTGAGCCGGGACTGCACGTGATATTTCTGGAAACCTGTCTCTCTTTGTCTCTTAGGTCATCTGCTTTTCTCTGACTGTTTTGTTTTCTAGCAGCCTCTCCCACATGGTAGGGAAAGTTGGGCCTTGCCCCTTCAGGGCTTACACCCCAAATCTCATAAGATTACTTCTCCTTCCAGTGTTCACCTCAGTCCCTGCAAAAGGATTCTGGTTACTTAGCCTGGGTTCATAGCTACTTTATTGACTGTTACATGTAGAGAAGAATTGATGAAAGACTCTGCTTATGGAAATGAACAGGGTTTACTTATGTGAAGAATGTAGAAAGGAGTTAGCATAGTTAGAACATAGACAGAGGTATCACTAACATTATCTATGACGTTCAGTGTAAGCTGCCGGCACCCAGAAATGATAAAATCTGATCAAGAGGGAGGGTAAACCCCAAACTTCCTGAAGTCGTAACTCATTTTCCAGGCCCAGCCTTTTTATTTGGGTACAGAGCACCTCCCCTGGGCCAGATGTACCTCATCAATCACAGTGTGGGCGCTGTCTTTCAGCATATGGCACACCCAGGCACCAACACCATCCCCCGAGCCTGTTCCAGGTACACTCCTGAATCCGTACTGTGGACTAGATCAGGTCAGCTGCCCCGATGTGTGTGGGGTTCATGAAACAAGCCCTTAGATCAGCCTCGAGCCTCATCCTGCATGGATGTCCTGCCAGGCTCTGGATCAGTCCCTGGATCTCGGGGAGGGGTACTCTGATGGCTAGCAGAGGTCACACCTCAGCCACTCCACCCCCAGTCTATCAGTGGGGCTTCCTAAAGGTACCGAAAAGAAACAGATGTCAACTCGAAGTGTTTTTACCACATTCTAAAAACTTTAATTCTTTTTTTTTTTTAACATCTTTATTGCAGTATAGTTGCTTTACAATGGTGTGTTAGTTTCTGCAGTATAACAAAGTGAATCAGCTATATGTATACATATATCCCCATATCTCCTCCCTCTTGCGTCTCCCTCCCTCCCACCCTCCCCATCCCACCCCTCTAGGTGGTCACAAAGCACTGAGCTGATCTCCCTGTGCTATGCGGCTGCTTCCCACTAGCTGTCTGTTTTACATTTGGTAGTGTATATATGCCCATGCCACTCTCACTTCGTCCCAGCTTACCCTTCCCTCTCCCCCTGTCCTCAAGTCCAATCTCCACGTCTACGTCTTTATTCCTGTCCTGCCCCTAGGTTCTTCAGAACCAGTTTTTGTATTTAGATTCCATATATATGTGTTAGCATACGGTATTTGCTTTTCTCTTTCTGACTTACTTCACTCTGTATGACAGACTCTGGGTCCATCCACCTCACTACAAATAATTCAATTTCGTTTCCTCTTACGGCTGAGTAATATTCCATTGTATATAGGTGCCTCATCGTCCTTATCCGTTCATCTGTCGATGGACACTTAGGTTGCTTCCATGTCCTGGCTATTGTACATAGAGCTGCAATGAACATTATGGTACATGGCTCTTTTTGAATTATGGTTTTCTCAGGGTATATGCCCAGTAGTGGGATTGCTGGGTCCTATGGTAGCTCTATTTTTAGCTTTTTAAGGAACCTCCATACTGTTCTCCATAGTGGCTGTATCAACTTACATTCCCACCAACAGTGCAAGAGGGTTCCCTTTTCTCCACGCCCTCTCCAGCATTTATTTATTTATTTTTATTTTTTTATTTTTTTATCTTTTAGAAGATGTTGGGGGTAGGAGTTTATTAATTAATTTATTTATTTTTGCTGTGTTGGGTCTTCGTTTCTGTGCGAGCGTTTTCTGCAGTTGTGGCAAGCGGGGGCCACTCTTCATCGCGGTGCGCGGGCCTCTCACTATCGCGGCCTCTCTTGTTGTGGAGCACAGTCTCCAGACACGCAGGCTCAGTAGTTGTGGCTCACGGGCCTAGTTGCTCCGCGGCATGTGGGATCCTCCCAGAACAGGGCTCGGACCCATTGCCCCTGCATTAGCAGGCAGATTCTCAGCCACTGCGCCACCAGGGAAGCCCTCCAGCATTTATTGTTTGTAGACTTTTTGATGATGGCCATTCTGACTGGTGTGAGGTGATACCTCATTGTAGTTTTGATTTGCATTAAGAACTTTAATTCTTAATGTTTTAGTTTTTCTCATTTTTCAAATCTTCTTGTTATAGTTTGGATTCCCTCATTGATACAAGAATTATTCAAGAGAGGATTTGTACGTGTTTAACTTCGTCCTGGTTGGATTTTTAGTTAGGTTTGGATTTGATGTGCAGATCACCTCTGTCCTTGCCGGGCTTCTCGTCAGTAGTGTGTACACCGAAGAACGGAGGCAACAAGGGTTAGTGTTCCGACTTTGAAGGGGCGCCCTGTTAATGGCGAGATCTGAGAACAAGGCTTGAATCTAAGGTCGAAATGAGACTTTCTGTTTCCTTCCCCCTTGATTGACAGCAGCTAGCCCAGTGAGGGAACAAGTTGATTTGCCTTCAGCGGGACAGGCAGAGAAGGTGGAAAGAGGCCTGGCAGGGCTTCTGGAAGGCCCCACCTGGTCTGTTGCCCACATGCAGCGGGAAGCTTAGTGGGAGCCTTCCTGACCTGAGAGCACATGGTCCCAGAGAGAAGAGAGCGACCCACTCTGGGCTTTTAATGTTCAAGGACAAGCCCCATGGGCTTTGGTCTCTCGCCTGTTGGATTTGACGTGGCTCGTCCTTGGGGTTTGTAGGGATTTGTGGGACCAGGAAGAGAAAGGCCCCTCTCTGGGTTGAGGTAATGGCATTGTAGTTACCACCGTGACCCGAGCAAGCTTTTCTTTGTCGTCTGATGGACTGCTAATGTTTGACAGTTTGGAGCGCACTGAAAAATAAGGGGCACTCTTCTCTCTTTTGGGTGTAGGTTCCTAAATCTGTCCTGTGCGTTACCCCATCCCTCCATAGTGTCCGTTTCTAAAGCTGTGTCCTGCAGCAGCTGCCTCTCATTCTCTGTTTGGCATGCCTCCGGTTTTCCATGTGACCGTGCAGCCCTCCTGGCCCTGGGTCCTCCTGCAGCCTCTGGGATGAGCTTTGCCACCTCTTGCCTTCTCATTTATGGGCATATCCCTGCACTTGGAGAGTCATTTCCGAATTCTGCTGCACTCCCAGCAGGGAGAGGGGGTCCAGGTGTGCTTCCTCCTCTGGCCTCCAGGATGCTCTCAGCCCTTCACACATGACTACGATTGGGGTTTTCTGCCAGGCCGTGCTGTGGTACCAACCACTTGCTTTAAGCAGCTCATTCATATGTGCGTGTCTTTGGTGTGCGTGTGTGTGTGTGTGTGTGTGTGTGTGTGTGTGTGTGTATCTGTTTATTTAAATAAATAATATATTTACACACACCTACAAATAATTTGCAACAGAAACTCCTCCAAGTTTGTGGGTTGTAGATAGCACCATCCCTGGTTTCACCTGGGTGGTACCCATGATGGAGTGGGTCTCCCACCTGGAAGTCCCTCCTGGGCATTGGACTGCCTGCCTGCCCCACTCCCCAAGGCCTATGCCACCCTATCCCAGAAGTAGTTTCCCCTTCATTTGTTCTCCTGTGGCTATTATCTTACCCATGTGCTTCATCTGTTTAATCCTGTGTTGCCTGTCATGATGTTCTGTATACATATCTATTCAATGAGGAGCTGTACGCATCCTTTTTATTCCTATATGTAAAAATTGTGCTTGTGAAAGGACTTGAGATATTTTGTGGATTAAAGCGTAGTACATATGAGGACAACTTGAAAAAAATTCTTTCTGAAGACAGTGAAGGTAAAGGCACCTCCAGCTCCCAAAATGAGCCACCCTTTGCCAGGTAGCTTTGTTTTGTTGTTGTTGTTTTTTGTAGATTATGGTAAGAACGTTCAACATGAGATCTGCCCTCTGAACAGCGTTTAACGTGTTAATGTGTATGGTATAACATCGTTAACGACAGGCACAGTGTTACACAGCAGAGCTCTCAAATTTAATCGTCTTGCATAACTGGAACTTTGAAGATTTCTGATAGTCAAGGCAAAATGAAATGTGAATTGGATTTCTTAGCTTTGAGCAGCTGTTCTTAGAATAGTATTTTCAGACTTATCCATAGCTATGAACTCTAAACTGGTGCTCCCCTTTAAAGGCTCAGCTGCTGGTGTCATTTCATGGGCTTTCAGGTTTCAGTGATTTTAATAATATCCTGGAGTGTGACTTTCGATGCTGAGACTCCTGAGGGACAAGGAGAATTTCATTCTCCTCACCCTGCTCCTTTACCATTCTGCAATTCCTCCAGTTTTTCTTTTCTTTATCCTTATACCTCTTTTCCCTTTCCCCCAAATTTGTTCTAATTTTCAGACCCGGAAGCCAGACTATTAAATCCATAAATGATCAAGAAGGCATTACTGGCATTCTTTGGAACCCCGTATTTCACAAAGCCCCTTTACAGAAAATTTGTACCCGCCTTCATGAAAAGGACTTGCCCAAATTGTAAATATGTACACTATGACAGAACTTAGACTTTTAAGAACTTGAACATTGTTTGCATCTAGATACTGGACTTGGAAGGGTGCAGTCTTTAAATGTTGCTCTAGTTAAAGTAATTGACTAACATTTGTGGGTGAGAGGTAGCAAGATTGTATATAATGAGCCTAGTTATTTAGTAGCATTCCTACGGCTGGCTTAATGGTTTTCTGAACATTTTAAATGAGGAAAGCCAGTGTGCCTGCTTTAGTGTGAGATGGGTTCTGTTGCAGCAGTTGTAACTGTACCTGAGAAGCAAAGCAAGATAGAGAAACCATGGGAGGGTGCAGTTCCACCTTTCCAGGGAAAATGAACTGAGGATCTATGACTCATGCACCCGCCGTGGTCCTCCAGGATCCAGGGTATAAGGCCTAGATTGCAGCCTCGTACGAACATAAATCTGAAGGATTAGGGAAACGAAGTCTGCAGGGCTCCCTCCTCAGAGGACCCCCAGTGGAAGGGGAAGGGGCCAGCCAAGACCCTCAGTCTGCTGGGGTCTCAGGATGGGAGCCCTAAGCAGCTAGAATGTTCTGGCGAGGCCATCAAATCTAGATGTGAGCATGCGCTGTGCCCATCTTCTCTGTCCCTACTCCCATTACAGTGGTCGTTCCTGCTCCTTTAGAGACCAGCCATTCCACTTGGCCTTGTCTCTCACTGGACCGCTGCCCCGGCTTCCTAACCGGCTTCCCTATTTCTGCTTTTGCTCCCCTATAGTCTGTTTTCCACCCAGAGTAAGAGTAGTCCTTTGAAAAGGTAAAGCAGACTATGTAACTGTCCCCTCACCCAGTCATAGCTTGTTTGCATTTGGAATGAAGATTCAGACTTCACATCTGCCCACCAGGGCCCACGGGATCTAGCTCCTGCCTGGGTCTCAGTCTCTCTCACTCATCCCCGGCCTCCCTGACCTCCCTACTCTTCTCACCTGCCAAGCTCCTCCGCCCAGGGCCCGGCACCTGCAGTTTCCTTGGCCTGGAACTCTCTTCCCCTCTTTACAGAGCTGCTCCCTCCTGCCTATCAGATCTCAATTCGGAGCCTCAGAAGAGCCTCCCTGGCCATCCTGCTAGAAGTAAGGACACCCCCATCCCAGTGTTGCCCAGGGTTGGTGGTGAAAGATGGTTTTCAAATTTCCGTGGGGGCTTGATATTTTTGTGAAATGTAACGAAGATGTCATGGCAGCGTCACATTGCTGTGGCACCCCCTCCCGGTCCCTGCGCTCGCCGTGGGCTGGCAGGAGCGGGTCAGGGGCTGCGCGGCTCGTG
>NW_006792596.1:1432386-1446490 GCF_000442215.2 Lipotes vexillifer
CGAGTAGCAGCTTCACTCCACGGCTACCCTGCGTGCGTCCTTAGGACTAACTGTTCTCTGCAACCCTCTGGCTTGTGTCTTGTCTCCCCTGGTAGAAGGTACGCTCCACAATGGCAGGGATCTTGTCTTGGATGTCTCACCCCTCCACCCACCATGCCAGGATCAGTACTGACGCACACTAGGTTCATATTAAACCCTTGCCGACACTCCAGCACCCTGATGGGCCTGCCCTGCTGAGCCCAGCCCAAGCGGGAGGAGATTGGAGGAAGCCCAGGCTGCCTGCCTTCTCCCCAGTGGGTCTGCTTTGTCTCCACATCCAGTATCAGGCAAGGAGTCGGCCTCGGTCACTGTTACAGTGACTGGAAGAACATGATTCCGCTTCAGCAGTATCGCTCCCTCGCTGTGTGGTGCTGGCCGAGTGCCTTCAGTACCACCTGCCCCCCTTTCCACGTCTGTAAAGGAGGCCTGGCCTTTCCTTCGCCCATGAAATCAGGTGATGCTCTTGCACACGCTTAGCGATCTCCAGAGCGCTGCCCCCGCGTGGCTTCGCAGCTGTGCATTGATTTTGTAACTAAAAAACGAGAGTTAATCTCCTTGTTGACACTTTTTAATGAGATAGAGTGGGGTCAGCAAACGTTTCCTGTGAAGGGCCACACAGGAAATATTGTAGATGTGAGCCACCTAGGTCACTGCTGGGTTTGCAGCCCGCCCCTCCCCCCACACCCACCTGCCCAACAGTTAAAAATATAAAAACTATTCTAAGCTTGAGCGCCATAGGAAAGCAGGCCAGGGCGAGGTTTGCCAATCCCTCGTGATAAGCAGTTGGAGTTGTATTTCTGTGGGACTCAGTCAATTTTATTTTCTGTTTGAATGAAATAAGAAATGTGACCCATAACAGTTTTATTTCTCTTGAATTGATCCTCTTGCAAAGCTGTTATTCATCATTGTACTCATACCTCACACTCTGTCTCACTTGTTTTCAAGTGCATTGTAAACTTCGAGTTTTAGAACAGCTTTCTCTCAGCACAGAATCGTGGTTCTCCAGGGTGGGGTCAGTGGTTTGTGTAGGAGAGCCCGTTTATAGAGACCGTTTGGAGCTGGGGTCGGCCCTTAGATCTGGATGAACTCTGATAATAGCGCATTTTTGCCTGCCATTCCAAGTATAGTAAGTTGTTCATTTCCTGAAGTTTTCTCCTATCAAAAGGGTTTTACCTTTGTATAGACATCTGATTAAACCTTCGATTGAATTTAGAGCTGGTACATTTATTCTTGTTTCATTTCTAATAGCCAGATGTGAATTATTATGAAGCCAAGTTTTTATAGTATTATTATAAATTTTCTAAGTGCTTAGTTATAAATAGGTTATGCTTGGATACAACTGATCTGTTGTAAAAACGGCTCCTTCCCCTGCTTTTGCTGCCAGGGTCTCCTGATGGCCTGCAGGCCATCTCTTGCTCATCTTATAAACCATTATTGTTGACATACTTATTCAATTCACTTTCCAATTTTGTTTTAAATATTCTTTAGTTTCAGCATTTAGCAAAGTTCTCTGGAGTTGACAAAGGGTAGTAGGTCTTAGAAAGATTGTCAAAAACAAAATTGATATGGGACTTCCCTGGCAGTGCAGTGGTTAGGAATCCGCCTGCCAATGCAGGGGACACGGGTTTGAGCCCTGGTCTAGGAAGATCCCACATGCCGCGGAGCAACTGGGCCCGTGTGCCACAACTACTGAGCCTGTGCTCTAGAGCCCGTGAGCCACGACCACTGAGCCCGCGCGCCACAACTACTGAAGCCCACGTGCCTAGAGCCCGTGCTCCACAACAAGAGAAGCCACCGCAACGAGAAGCCTGCACACTGCAATGAAGAGGAGCCCCCGCTCGCCGCAACTAGAGAAAGCCCACGCACAGCAATGAAGACCCAACGCGGCCAAAAACAAAAGTTGATAAAATAGTACCTAGGTATCTCTAACTTGGTTTCTTTAACTCTGATGTTTGGGGCTCACCAGCTGCTGAGGGGCCTGGAGCCTTGCACAGGGTGAGTGTAGTTTCTTGACAGTGCATGATCTGAGTAGCTGATACTGTGTTTGGTTAGAGCGTAGATTTGGGAGCCGGCTCTGCCACTCGCAGCCGCGTGATGTTCGGCACCTTTTTGACCACTCTAAGACTCAGTCTCCCCATCCAGAAAGCTGGGCTAAAACAGAACCTTCTGTATAGGATTATGAGTCCTAAATGAGTTAATACCTGCTTGGTGCATACTTAGTGCCATGGAAGTACTAGTTGTTGTTATTTATTGAGGGAAAATATGCTTTCACTGATACATTTTTTAAATCTTTTTTTTCCCGGTTTTATTGAGATATAATTGATGTACAACACTGTATAAGTTTAAGGTGTTGAACACAATGATTTGACTTACGTGTGTCACGAGATGATTACCAGGACAAGTTTAGTTGACATCCGTCATCTCCTACAGATATCAAAAGAAAGAAAAGAAATATTTTTTCCTTGTGATTAGAACTCTTAGGATTTATTCTCTTTTAACAACTTTCATATATATCATATAGCAGTGTTAATTGTAGTCATCATGTTGTGCATTATATCTCTAGTACTCATTTATCTTATAACTGGAAGTTTGTGTCTTTTGACCACCTTCATCCAGTTCTACTCCCTTTATCCCCTGCCTCTGGTAACCACAGATCTGATTTTTCTATGAGTTTGGGGCTTTTGTTTTGTTTTATGTTTTAAGAATCCACATATGAGTGAGATCATACAGTATTCGTCTTTCTCTGTTCAGCTTAACATAATGTCCTCAAGGTCCATCCATATTGTCCCAAATGGTAGAATTTCCTACTTTTTTATGACTGAATAATATTTGATTGTCTATATATATTCCACACCTTTTCTTTACTCATTCATCCGTCAGTGGACACTTAGGTTGTTTCCATGTCATGACTATTGTAAATAATGCTGCTATGAGCATGGGGGTGCAGATATCTCTTCGACATAGTGTTTTTGTTTCCTTAGGATATATTCCCAGGAGTAAAATTGCTGAATCTTGCTGATACATATTAATGGATAACACTCCCGATGGAAAATGTTATATCTGACTTGCTTTGTTCATTTAAATTTTCTCTCCAGGCTTTTGTGGAGGCCCAGAACAAGATTACTGTGCCATTTCTTGAGCAGTGTCCTATCAGAGGTTTATACAAAGAGAGAATGACTGAATTGTATGACTATCCCAAGTATAGTTGCCACTTCAGGAAAGGGAAAAGGTATGTGAAGTTGCTTTCATTTAATTTTCTTTTTACTTTTCTGATCTAATACGTTCTTTTTTAATTTTATTTATTTATTTATTTTTTTTCGGTACGCGGGCCTCTCACTGTTGTGGCCTCTCCCGTTGCGGAGCACAGGCTCCGGACGCGCAGGCTCAGCGGCCGTGGCTCACGGGCCCAGCCGCTCCGCGGCATGTGGCATCTTCCCAGACCGGGGCACGAACCCGTGTCTCCTGCATCAGCAGGCGGACCCTCAACCACTGCGCCACCAGGGAAGCCCTGATCTAATACGTTCTTAAATTTTACAGTACAAATTCTGAATAACTTATCAGTTTATAAACTTAATTCATTATAAAATCAATTCATTTCTACGCTGGAATATGAGAATAATATTTTTTGGTCTGTTGACCACATTCTTAAAAGAAGGACTAAGAAATTTAGCAGAGATGTGTCCTAGGACGAAATCTAGATTGTAGGAAATGATTGTTGTCTTGTGGCTAGTAACTGGTGAGATAGCAGGGTTCATAGACAGCAATGGAGATTTGTTTGCCTCTGAAATTAATTCTCTTTAGCTTGTACTACTTGAAAAGACTTTATTATATGCATTTCTTCCATCCAGGAATGGAAATGGGCCAAGATGCAGCACCCATTAATTCACCTCTCTTGTTCCTTGCCCTCTGACACCCACTTAAAACAGTCTCTTGTTTGCTTTTTAACTCTCTTTGGAACCACTACCACAGATTTACTTTAGAGTTTGTTAGACTTCACATACATAGGGATCAGTAAAGTATGACCTGCATGCCAAGCCCTATCTACCCCGTTTTGTAAATAAAGTTTAAATGGCACACAGCCATGCCCATTGTTTGTTATTCATGGCTGCTTTTGTACAACAACTGCAGAATTGAGTAGTAGCATCAGAGTCCGTATGGTGCACAAAGCTTAATTAATTTGCAGTCTTGCCTGTTACAGGAAAGGTTTGCCCACCCCCTACCCTAGCACCCTGGCTAGGGATGGGAACCTGCACTTCATCTTAGCAAATCTGCTGTCTTCTCCGTTGAAAAGAAAAAGTTACTGCTTTATTTGAATATCAGTTTTCATTTTAGGAAATAAAGCAGGCTTCATTTAGCTAATGTGCAGAATTACAATATATTATTTGAATTCCTAAAGCAATTCAGGGAACAAACTCTAGCTACAGGGAGATGGTGGGACCTTCCACTCTAGTCCCCATGTCCCTGTCACGGCCTGTTTGCAGTTGTACCTTTCTATGTTGTTTTCCTTTTTCTATTTGTTTGTATGTATTTGGTTTTTCTCCACAAATAGAAAACTCCATAGCTGACTAAAGACCATCTCTGTCCCCCAGGTATTTCTATTTTTACAATACAGGTTTGCAGAACCAACGAGTATTATATGTACAGGATTCCTTAGAGGGTGAAGCCAGAGTGTTCCTTGACCCCAACATACTCTCCGATGACGGCACGGTGGCGCTCCGAGGTGAGGGCTACACAGCCAGGCCCATGGGAGTCACAGGGCCCTCGCTCACAGCTCTGAAAGACCAGACAGAGCGTGGACCGTATTGTAGAGCAGACGCACACGCAGTGTCAGGAAAGCTGATTTATGCACGGTAAATTCAGAACACATGGGTAGTCACATCTCCTTCTGATGGCATGAAGCAGTACTAGAGAATAATTCACACTGGACCTAAATTAGCTTCTAGGGCTTCTGGGATCTTGAAGTGTCATCATCACTTTCTGTAGCTTCTCTGAGACCTGTCTATGTTTAGAGAAAAATTAATTCTCTTCTGTAAGAAATTTAAGTTGTACAAAGAACGTTTTAGCTATAAATATAAAACAGGAAAGAATATTTATGAAATCTGCTTCCTTGAGGGGGAAAAAGCGATGTTTTCAAATTTAGGTAATTGTTAGTGTGCTAGAATTAAAAGTATAAAACACAGTCTTGTAGAAATTAGACAACTTGGTACCTTGTCCCCAGAGGATGCAAGTTTAAAAGCTGAATAAGTATGTTTTGCTGTATGCAAAAGTATGTATGCACTTGCCGTATGTCTCCTAAATAACTTCCCCCGAGATAACCTCCTCTACGGGCCATGAGATTACCCCAGGTTTGTGCCATAAGCACCACTTCTAGGGTAAGGAAGTTGTCTACACTCTGGTTCTGTGGTTTAAAAATTGTACACTCTGAGATTCATCTCTGGCTAGTATTCTAGATGTTTTTAGTTAAGTTGGCTCAGCATTTCCTCTGTAGCATCTTCTCTTTTGTAGAAAGAGCACAAGTGTAGGTTCAGCCCTACAGAATTGAGCAGTTGGAACGCTGAAGTCCTGTAACTGATTAGGTGGGAATTAAAGAGGCCTGTTGTTCCAGCAGATCTGTGTGAGAAGACCCTTTCATAAAGGCATTCAGTCATTTAGTGCTTCCCTCCCCCTCTCCCCCAATAAGCTGTGTATATACACGATGATCTTTAATCTCATTAGTATTGAGAGTAATCAGTATTGGAAATAAGATGCCAGCCAGCTTATTGTCAGTATTCGTCCATGAATTTGGTCTTGGAAATGAAGACCAGTTGTGAGTGAATTTAATACACTGATTCTGTGCAGTAATATACCCTAAATAGAAGTTTATTTCATTTTAACCAAGGTCTATCTTGCAACTCATCCAGAGGACTTCATTATAACAGGGTCTCACCTCTCACTCTGGTAATTCATTCCAGTAACATTTTTATGTAATGCTTGTCATGTATGGACCCTGATGGATGACAAGGTAAATTAGACATGGGACTTGGTCTCAGTCGTTGAGTTTTCTGAAAATGATATTACAGGGAAGTCACAGTATAGGTAGACATTCAGATTCTTTTGATAGTATATGATTTTTTAAACATATATTTCAAGTCAAAGTGTTTTATTTACATTTTTCCTGAAATTTTTTAAATTATATATAATTTATGTAGAGTAAAATGAATATTTACTCCTCATCACATTCTTGACTCTTTTCTGCGTTTATATACGTTTGAGCCTGGATACTTTATAGGAATTATAAGTGATTAATAAGAAGGTTTTATGAAATGTTAACCTTATTTTTCACTAGTAGAAGTTCCATGTAAAATAGTAGGAAACCCGTGAAAATAGTTGTGTTTCTTAGGATAATTTTTAACCCCCAGTGAAGTTTAACAGACATCATAAGAGGAAATCTCTGGTGTCAGTATCTGGTACACGTTCCTTATAATCATAAAGCTAATAGAAACATATAGAAACGTATAAATATTTGTCAAGAAACATTTCACAGTGGTTAGAACATTCTGTCTGTGATGGCCCCAAAGAATGGGGGACAGTGTGTTAGTCCATCAGTGGTGTTGCTTTCCTTATTTTTTCACGGTCACTTTTGGAATGTGCACTGCATGAGTCTTCATTGCAAACCCTCGGGCTTCATTTACCTGGGCTTTTAGTTGTCGGATGGTGTGGACATTAATCCTGGAGTGCCAGCAATGCTCAGAAGACGAGGTTGTAAAGAGGGATTTCAAGTAGTTTGGAGTCCATTCCAAAAATTATGTAATGGCTCCAGTTTAGTTCTGTTACATTCAGTCATTACTCTAAAAGCAGCTTCCTTACTCCTTTTCCCCCTCCTTCCAAGTATAAATAAAATATGCTGAAAGTCCCAGATGAGCTCTGCTTTTAAATGAACTGCTTATTGAATTATAGAAAATTTTTTAATGGAAGCATCTTAGTGGTCATATAATCTATTACTTCATTTTACAGATGAAGAAACTAAGGCCTGGAAAGGTTAAGAAACTTGTCCAAGGTCATAAGGCAAATTCCTGGGAGACCTGGGTGAGCCCCCAGAATTCCTCACAACCAATTGCCTGCTCCTCCTGTTGCCACATTCTGCTTCCATGTGTGACAGAGAGCTTTGTCAGACAGCACAGTGGGCAGTGGGCAAGGCTGGGAGTGGTGTCCCCATGTTCACCATTTGACAATTTCTCATGTGTTCCTTAGGCTATGCATTCAGTGAAGATGGTGAATATTTTGCCTATGGTCTGAGTGCCAGTGGCTCAGATTGGGTGACGATCAAGTTCATGAAAGTCGATGGTGCCAAAGAGCTTCCAGATGTGCTCGAAAGAGTCAAGTTCAGCTGTATGGCCTGGACCCACGATGGGAAGGGAATGTTCTACAACGCATACCCACAACAGGATGGGAAAAGTGATGGTAGGTTGAGACTTTGGATGAAGCACCTTTTTCATGAAATGAAATGAAGTGTGACTTCACATGACTTAAAGAAAGAAGCTAAACCCTACATAGAGGCTGCTTGGTCTAGAATCATGTTTCCTCAAAGGACGTCGTATCTGTTAGCATAGTTGTGCGACAGTTCCTGCCAAAACTTTGTGGTTCAGAATAACGACCATTCATTTGCGCTGTGAGTCTGCAGGTTGGCCAGGCAGTTCTTCTGGGCTTAGCTGAATTCTATCATGTATCTGAGATGAGCTGCTGGTCAGTTGACTGATCTTAGCGTGACGTTTTCACATGTCTGGGGCGTCACTTCTGCTCCATGTGGTCTCTCATTCTCTAGCAGGCCAGTCCAGGCTTGTTCACGTGGCAGCTCAGCAGGATTCCAAGGGGGAGAGCTGAAAGGCACAACCTCTTTGATGCCTGGGCTTGCTATTGGAACATCACTTCACTGCATTCTTTGAGCCAAAGCAAGTCACAGGACCGACTGCTATTCAAGGGGCTGGGAGAGAGATACAGGGAACTGTGAAAAATTGGGGCCATTTTTATTGCCGTCCGTTCTTCACATACGCATTCTTTCTCCCAAGGGGATCGTGGAGAAGATGGATTTTTTTTTTTATTAACAAAACCAACTTATTTAACGATGTTGAGTGATGATAAAATCTTGCAGGAATCACATCTCTTTCTCTGCTCAGAAGTTACAGGTCACCTGTTGGTTACACTTGTCCTGACACTTTTGTCCTCGTTAACTTCCAGGACACACCTTTGTTCTCCGCTTCAGTTGCACAAAGATCCTATTGTGTGCAAGTGGTCCCTCTTTCTTCCTTCACCTCTCACCTTCCCAGGCAGGAAGGGCCCTGTAGCTTGTGCCTAAGCTGTCGACATCATCTTCTTTACGCTACTCCATATTTCCATGTGGTGTACAGCATTTTCATGTTGTCTTGGTTGATCTTTACAGGTGGGTTACCATCCCTTTGCTAGAGTTTTGGAGCTGGGGTGCAGAGTCTCAGTTACTTGTTGCAGGGCCTAGAGCTGGCAAGAAGCACGGCTAGTCCAGTGCTTTCTCCTGCACATGCTGTCCCCTTATCATGAATTGCTGTATCTTTGTCATCTTTAGATAGGCTTTCTCTTCTCTTTTCCCCCCAGTTGAATTGGGAATAAGGCTGTAATACTTTTCATCTCTTTCAGCTGCATTTATCAATAGCTTTTGCTGCCTTTGATTAGATTACTGTAGTACCTTTTTCTTAGTTCACCAATGAACTACAAGAGGAGCTAAGAGTAGGCTTTTTATTCAAGGATGTTGGCTAAAGAAAGATCTCTGTGCTCTGTACACTGAATTAGCTGCCTGTATTAAGAATGCTGCTGAGTTAGAAAGTGTTGGCTGTTTCCAAGTTCTAGGAGACCAAAAAAGTATATAACTGGCCATTTCTTGTTAGAGAACAGTGTTGTTAAGTTAACTTGTGAAAAACATGGAAATTATTATTTAGCCTTAATTTCCATTGGCAGAAATAGTAATAATTAGTAATTGTGGTTGATTTAAGAAAGCCAGCATCTTCTCCCAGCTGTAATTTTGCTGTCCTTTTGTTCGGAAGACCTCAACAGCCTTTCAGGTTGTGCGGTGGAGGACTTATGAATGAGGCTAAGCAATTCTGGCTATGTGCTTGTTACCAGTGTTCCCGGAAAACCCATGGAAAACCACCAAGTTAAGCTTTTTTTTTTTTTTTAATGTTATGGTATTATCTTCCTTTTTTTCTTCATTGTCCTGAAGAAAATCAGCCTCCAAAATCAGCAAATATATGTGATTATTTCCAGGGTGATACCCAACTGATACTTAACTCTTTCTTTTTCTTTTAATAGATTTAATCTTTTAGAGCAGTTTCAGGTTCACAGCAAAACTGAGCATAAGGTACCAAGATTTCCCATATACCCTCTGCCCCTCACACATGCATGGCCTCCCCCATTATCAGCATCCCCACCAGAGGGTGCAGTAGATGAGCCTGCACGGACACATCATAATCACCCCAAATCCACAGTTTACATTAGAGTTCACTCGTGTACATTCCATGGGTTTGGGCAAACATATAATGATATATATCTACCATTGTAGTATCATAGAGTGTTTTCACTGCCTTAATAATCCTGTGTTCCACCTATACATCCTTCCCTCCCCTGCCAGCCCCTGGCAACCACTGATCTTTTTTACTGTCTCTATAGCTTTGCCTTTTCCAGAATGTCATGTTAGTTGGAATCATACAGTATGTAGCCTTTCAGATTGGCTTCTTTCACTTAGTGATGTGCATTTAAGTTGTTTCCATGTGTTTTTATGGCTTGATAAAAACACTAAAAAACATTATTTCAACATTAAATAATATTCCATTGTCTAGATGTACTATAGTTTGTTTATCCATTCACCTCTGAAGGACATCTTGGTTGCTTCTAAGTTTTGGCAATTATGAATAAAGCTGCTGTTAACATCCATGTACAGGTTTTTGTGTGGATGTCAGTTTTCAGCTCATTTGGGTAAACACCAAGGAGTGCGATTGTTGGATCATATGGTAAGAGTTTGTTTAGTTTTGTAAGAAACTGCCAAACTGTCTTCCAAAGTGGCTGTACCATTTGCATTCCCACCAGCAATGAACGAGAGTTCCTGTTGTTCCACATCTTGGCCAGCATTTGGTGTTTTGAGTGTTCTGGGTTTGGGCCATTCTAATAGGTGTGTAGTGGTATTGCATTGTTTTAATTTGCAGTTCCTTGATGACATATGCTGAGGGGCATCTTTTCACATGCTTATTTTCCATTCGTATTTCTTCTCCGGTGAGGTTAAGATCTGTTAAGGTCTCTGGTCCATTTTTTAAATTGGGTTCTTCATTTTCTTATTGTTGAGTTTTAAAAGTTCTTTGTATGTTTTGGATAACAGTCCTTTATCAAATATTTGCTTGTCTTTTCATTCTCTTGACAGTGTCTTTTCGTGGTGCCGAAGGTTTTAATTTTAATGAAGTTTGGCTTCTCAGTTATTTCTTTCATGGATTATGCTTTCGGTGTTGTATCTAAAAAGTCATCACCAAATCCAAGGTCATCTAGATTTTCTCCTGTGTTATCTTCTAGGAGTTTTATAATTGCATTTACATTTTTAGGTCTGTGCTCCATTTTGGGTTAATTTTTGTGAAGTGTATAACGTCTGTGTCTTGATTCATTTTTTGCATGGGGTTGCCCAGTTGTTCCAGAACCATTTGTTGAAAAGACTGTCTCTTCTACATTGTATTGCCTTTGTTCCTTTATCAAAGATCAGTTGACTGTATTTATGTGGGTCTGTTTCTGGGCTCTCTACTCTGTTCCCTTGATCTATTTGTCTATTTTGCTAATACCACGCTGTCTTGATTATTTATAATAAATCTTGAAGTCAGGTAGTGTCAGTTGTCCACCTTTGTTTTCTTCCTTCAGTATTGTGTTGGCTCTTCTGGGTTTTTTGCTTCTCCACATAAACTTGAGGATCAATTTGTCCGTATCCACAAAGTAACTTGCTGGGATTTTGATTGGGATTGCATTGCATCTGTAGACTAAGTTGAAAAGAACTGTCATCCTGGCAATATTGAGTATTTCTGTCCATAATATATTGAGTATATCTTTCCATTTATTTAGTTATTCTTTGATTTCTTTCATCAGTTTTGTAGTTCTCCTATAGACCTTATACATATTGTATTAGATTTATACCTAAGTCTTTCATTTTGGGGGCTGCTAATGTAAATGGTACTGTGTTTTTAATTTCAAATTCCACTTGTTCATTGTTAGTATATAGGAAAGTGATTAACTTTTGTATATCAACCTTGTATCCTACAGTCCCGCAACCAGATACTTAGATTTTTAAATATTTCTAGCATTGTACAGTATGGGAGGAATAGATTTTCTTAAGATTGTCAGCTGCATTTCAGTGTACCTTTTTAATTCCTTTAGGCACAGAAACATCCACCAATCTCCACCAAAAGCTCTGCTACCATGTCTTGGGGACTGATCAGTCAGAAGATATTCTGTGTGCTGAGTTTCCTGATGAGCCTAAGTGGATGGGTGGAGCTGAGGTATTGTTCTACCGTGAGATTTTACCCACAAACACCATCTCTCTTGGATTGTGTATATAAATATTCTTCTTATGTGGTGATCTTTACAGATGGTGGAAGTCCTTTGAGTGAATATTCTTTTGTTAAAAATATTAGTACTCAAATGGACTCTTAATAATGAAGGTGATAAATCTTTTAACTGTAATCTCAACATGAAAATCTTAATACTAAAAGTGATACATGCTTATGGTAAAATTGTAAAAGTACAAAGTAACGTAAAGTAAAACATGAACATTTCAAAACTTGGGATCCTCATTCTCGGGGGTGAGGAGAGTTTCCTTCCAAAACTTCTCTTTGTATACACAGGTGAGAATGTAGGGGGAGAGAGAGTGTGTGTGTTTTTCTTTTTCACACAACTGTGCTCTTCATGCCTCTTGTTCTCTTGTTTTTACATTAAAATATGTATCCTTTGGATATTTATGCATCTCCTAGGTGGTTCATACATCCCTTAGGGGTCTTGATAATAACCAACCTCTGTTGAAGTGATATGTCTTTGTAGTTACTGTCCCAGATTTTATTCTGTATCTTGCAAATCGCCTGTGAAATAACTTAGAGGTGCTTAGAGAAAGAATTGGACTCTTGTTAGCTCATTTCTGGGTACTAAGAAATATATATATGTTTTTCTTTTTTTAAGAAGGAAAAGCATCCTGAATGTTTTCATATAGGTGGGCTATCATCCCATTTTAGTGGGAATGAGGAATCCACTAGAAACTTTTGAGCCCATTGAGCCTCTTACCCCTTCTCGGGGATACAATTAGAACTTTGGTAAGAAAGGGGTATTTTAGATTTGAACTTCTGTGCATGGGTCTGATTCATTGGGGGATAGAATATGAATCCAAGGTTTTTTAGTCCACGTGCGTTAATATACCTTATTCCAAATTGTCCTTTTATTTATTTTGATTCTCTAGAACCATAGTTGGCAGCCTACTGCCCTCAGCCGAAATCTGGCCAGCTGCCTGCTTTTGTAGATTGGGTTTTGCTGGAGCACAGTCACGCCCATTTGTTTACTTGTCTGTGGCTGCTTTCAAGTTGCCAGAGCAGACTTGACTAGTTGCCACAGAAGGAGGCCCTGAAAGCTGAAAATATTTACTTTCTGGCCCTTAATAGAAGAGGTTTGCCAGACTTTAATGCAGTAGGTTAAAAGTGAATTTATAAGACTTGCATATCATTGCCTGTTTGAAACTGTGCCCTTTTTTCATACTTCCCCACCCTACAAGCGTTTCTTGTGTAGTTACTGTTGTCAGTTGTCTCACATTTGTTTTTAATGGCTTTTCTGACTTTATTTGTAGATTGTTTCTACTAAGTTTTCTTCTTAGTCCAACTTCTCATACCTAAGGCTTCTGCATTCTGCAGATAGTAGGTATTTATTTATAAAATAATACACATTTTTACCTTCATCTGCGTGAAGCAATTAGGGAGGTAAATATGCTACCCCAAAAAATTTTGTAATGTTAGGTCATGTGTTTCTTTTCACCTTTTCTTTTGGTTTGGTCATGTGTTTCTTTTTGGCGGGAGAGATGTTGACGGGGAAACATTACAGCAGACCTGTTTTAATCAAGGTGAAATTATATGGTTGATAAAATGAAATACAACTGAAAATAAGTGCCAGAATAACTGATCTATTTTAGCATATTAGTCCAAAAGAAAACAAGCTTCACAGTAGAATACACATGTAACTAGTTGCTCAGATCTCTTTATTAGCATTTGGTTGAAACAGCTAGTTTTTTTTTTTTTTTCTTTTTACTTCTGAAAATCATGGTAAAATATAGCTAACATAAAACTTATCCATTTAATCGTCAGCATAAAGTTTATGAGTTTAATCATTTATAGAGTTCAGTGGCATTAAGTACGTTCACATTATTGTACAAGCATCACCCGCATCTGTCTCCAGAACTTTTTTCATCTTGAGAAACTGAAGTTCTGAACCCATTAAGTGATAACTCTGCATCCCCTCTTCCACCCAGTTCCTGGTAACCACATTCTACTTTCTGTCTCTATGTATTTAACTGTTCTAGGTACCTCATGTAAATGTCATTTATATAGTATTTGTCCTCTTGTGACTGTTTTACTTAGCATAACATCTTCAAGGTTTATTTCCATGTTGTACCATGTGTCAGAATTCCCTTCCTTTTAAAAATTGAATAATGTTCCACTGTGTGCATATACATTTTGTTTATCCAGTCATCCGTTAATGGACACTTGGGGTGTTTCCACAGCATTATTGTGAATAATGCTGCTATGAGCCACCAGTTTTTTAAAATACAGTGGAAACATATCTTATATGCATTTATAATATATGTATATTCTGGGCTTCCCTGGTGGCGCAGTGGTTGAGAGTCCGCCTGCCGATGCAGGGAACACGGGTTCATGCCCCGGTCCGGGAAGATCCCACGTGCCGCGGAGCGGCTGGGCCTGTGAGCCACGGCCGCTGAGCCTGTGCGTCCGGAGCCTGTGTTCCGCAACGGGAGAGGCCCCAACAGTGAGAGGCCCGCATA
>NW_006792596.1:1446507-1446838 GCF_000442215.2 Lipotes vexillifer
ATATATATATATATATATATGTATGTATATTCAATTCTGCTACTAGGCAACTGAAAAGAAAAGCAAATTTAAATAGTTTGGATGATCCTTTTACCATTCACTCAGTAGATATTCACTCTATGTGACTTGTCTAATTATCTTTACCATAACCGTGGGAGGGTGGTGATCATTCCATTGCATGGACAAAGTTAAATACCTGCGAGGGTGATTAACTTGCAGGTCCATGGCTGGAACTGCCTGCTGTGTATGTTAGACCCACAACCTGTATCTTCTTAACGTCCAGCACTCTGCCTCCCTTGTCAAAAGGTAAGAAGTTGTGCAAAAACAGCAG
>NW_006792596.1:1446852-1455535 GCF_000442215.2 Lipotes vexillifer
ACGGTTTAAAAATGGCAGTAAACAAAGAGATGCATCTGTATTGCACAGAAGCAGTAAATGAAGTTGTTAAAAAAAAAGCTAATGGGATGTGTACAGTGAGTCCTAAGGAACTTTATACTAGATCAGGGCCCTGATGAGCAAATTATGCAGAGGAAGTCTGTAAGCAAACCAGTAGGCTTAGTAGACACAAACTGGGTTTAGATTTCATTAAGCTGTATTCCAGCTGCTTAAGGGGTCTTGTTAGACGTCACCCTTCCAGTGGCCAGGGTTAGTTGGGCGGGTTCTGTTGAGAGGACCTTCTTTCTATGTGGAAGAGCAACTTTGTCACTTAAACACGGGTGCTATAGTTCTGAGCCTTCAGAAGCCTCAGGTATGCCCTGAAATTGATTCCGTTCCAGGTCAGAAAAATCTAGGTCATGCAAAAAGTCACGATATACGAGTTTCTTGTACCTGTCAAGGAAGTGTGATAATGCCCATGGGGGTCCAAGAAGCTGGTGGGCTGTCAGCTGGCTGGACCAGAAGCGCCCATGCCTGGTGTACGAATGAGTGCTCAGGGCATTCACTGGAAGTGAAGCAGACGGTTTCCTAACAGGCTTTATTTAGTGAGCCACACCTTAGAGAAAAGCAGTAGTCCTGATCATAACCGCACACCAAATGCATGTGCTGCGGTTGTTGCTTTTATTTTTCAAGTAGTTTCTTTTAGGATTGTCATTTTGAATCTGGTATTTCGTGAGTACGCTCACTCAACAGTGTCTCTGAATGGAGGGCCAGCACCATCATGATGGGGGTGTACTGGAGCGCGAACCAGGAGATTTTAATTCTAGTCCTGTCTGTGTGACCTTGGGCAAGTCACATCATCTCTCCAAGTCTGTTTACCTAAGTTTCCTTCAGCGCCTTTTTCAGTCTGTGGATGGAGGATTTATCACAGCATTTCATAGACCCTGGAGGGCTGGGCTTTGCGGGTGTGGCTGAGCGAGTGGATGTCTCTGAATTTCTTTGGGGCGCTGCCCTCCTCCTCCCTTTTGGCTGCTGCAGTCCAGGTTCGCTGAGGACTTCTCTTTATATCCTAGATGCTGTCTCCTCGTGACTCATCCCCTTCCTTCACAGATACCTCCTCTGCCTTCCTACATGGACAGGTCCTTCTTGCCTTGAGCCGCCCGTCAAGTTACTATCACCAAGCAGCTTTAGTTTTCCCACTGTGGCCTAGGACAGCATCCACCCGGCAGAACCCATAGCTTTCTGGACACTTTAGAGTATTTGAACTGTTACTAAAGGTCCATTGCAGCTCAAAACAAAATATCAACTCTCCGATTTACTTGCTTCTTTCCTCTCCCCAGCTCAGGTTTCGTGAGCACATATGGGGGACTAGCAGGTGGGGTAGGTAATATTTGTTCCCTAGACTTGGACATGAGTAGTCATAGTGGCTTTGTTCATGATAGCCCCACACTGGACACACCCCAAGTATCCATTAACAAGTACATGAGTGAATAAACTGTGGTACATCCCTATGATGGAATACTAGTCAGCAATAAAAAGGAATGAACTCTTTTTTTTAAGTTTATTTTATTGAAGTATAGTTGATTTACAATGTTGTGTTAGTTTCTGGTGTACAGCAAAAATGATTCAGTTATACGTACATATATAATAGTTTGCATATGCTAATCCCAAACTCCCAATCCGTTCCTCCCTGACCCTCCCTTCCCCTTGGCAGCCACAAGACTGTTCTCTAGGTCTGTAATCTGTTTCTGTTTTGTAGAAAATTTCATTTGTGTCATGTTTTAGATTCCACATATAAGTGATATCATATGGTATTTGTCTTTCTCTTTTTGACTTAGTATGATAATCACTAGGTCCATCCATGTAGCTGCAGATGGCGTTATTTCATTCTTTGTTATGGTTGAATAATATTCCATTGTATATATACACCACATCTTTATCCATTCATCTGTCAGACCTTTAGGTTGCTTCCATGTCTTGGCTATTGTAAATAGTGCTGCTATGAACATTGGGGTGCATGTATCTTTTCAAATTCTAGTTTTGTCTGACTATATGGCCAGGAGTGTGATTGCTGGATCATAAGGCAATTCTGTTTTTAGTTTTTCTGAGGAACTTCCATACTGTTTTCCATAGTGGCTGCACCACTATGGGAATGAACTATTGATACACTCAACAAGAGGGATGAATCTCAGAATAATTATGCTCTGTGAAAGAAGCTAGAAAAGAAAGAGTACACAGTATTTGATTCCATTTATATAACACTCCAGAAAATGCAAAGAAGTCTATAATGGCACAAAGCAGATCAGTGGTTGCTTGAGAATTGGGGGATGGGAACAGGAAGGAGGGAATATAAAGGGGCAGGAGGCAACTGGCCGATGGTCAGACTGAAACGTCAGAATTTAAGTTTTACGGGGTGGGGGTGGGGAGGGGGGCAGGGGAGTGGCCATTCTGAGCAGTGACAAGATTGCCTGTTCCCTCCCCTCAGCCATTCATAGTGTTTTAGTTTCTACAGTGGCTGTGCAGGGGGAGGAGTAGGAGAAGGGGAACAGGGTTTTTGCTCATCCGGAGCTGTTTGTCCATATGTCTCCTGGCAGCTTGCAGCCATGAGGGGTGTCTAGATACCAGCTCTTTGTGATCCTTTTGTAGTGAGATCCCCTCGATTCTGGGAACCTCTGTACTTTGTCGTTCCCTCGTGTGGACAGTAAACTCTCTGGCTGACCTTTTGCATCGTCTTCCCTTCCCCTCAAAGCTTCTGCTCCCAGCAGGATTCCCTTGAGGTTCATGCCTCTCTGGCACCCCCTTTTCCATCCTTTTTCAGCAGGCTTCTTTCCAGATGACTGGAGTCCAGCTACCTTCCTGGTGCCTCTTGTTCCAGGGGAAGCCACGTCCATGGGTCGCTCCATCCTGGACGTGCAGGCAGTGTTCACCACTGCCCTCCTCACCTGCCAGCCCAGGGTGTCCTGCCCTTGGTCCCTCCTGCACCTCCAGCTGCTGTGCCCCTGGGGGTAACATGAAACACATACCTGGCATTTGGCTTGGAGGCACAGTGATGTCAGTTATTATGTAAGGTAGACTGTGAGGTTTCAGATGGAGGGCAGGATTGTGGGAGGACAGAAATAATCATGTTTTAGAAGGTTCTTTTGGACAAAAAAAGTCTATTTTAAAGTGACTTGTAGGGCTTCCCTGGTGGCACAGTGGTTGAGAGTCCGCCTGCCGGTGCAGGGGACACAGGTGACTTGTAGAGCATTTGGAGAAAAAACCCCCCACAGAGCAAGCATGTTGAGGCACTTTTCCCAGCAGAGGGTGCTCTAGAGTGTAGATTCTGAAAATGTATCAAGTCCCTATAGAAAGGATTAAGAAGAAAATGCCCAGCCTCTTTGTGATTATCTAGCTGAATCCTACACTGAGAACCTAATTTTATTGTACAAAGGTAATCTTGATCTTAATAGGTATCACATATCCCCATAAACCATCTTTATATGTTCACTGTGTTCCCTAGTAATTAAAATATGTATATACAGCTGACCCTTGAACAATGCAGGGGTTAGGGGTGCTTATAACTTATCATCCCTTTATATATGCGATTCCTCCGTATCCACTATTCCACATCCACAGGTTCAACCAACTCTGGACCTACTCATTTCCTACTGAACAAAATCTGTGTGTAAGTGGACCCAAGTTGTTCAAGGGTCAACTGTGTTTGTGTACACATTTATGTATATTTCATATATATGAACATTACCTAATGCTTGACTCATGGTGGGCACTCAGAATGTAAAATTCTGTACTCCCCCTTCCCCTGCTGAGGTTCACGCACACAAAGACCCTGTAGACAGACGTTGGTGCGCCCAGCGTTGCCTTACAGAGCATACATAGTAAAAAGTCAGATGTTCCTCAGGAAACTCTGCCTCACCTGCCCCTTTCTTGTTGGATGGTTTCCGCTTGAGCAGGACTGTTCAGCAGCCCTCTTCCTGGTCAGCACAGTTCACGCGTTTACTCCCCAAATACCTGGAAGCCCTTATTACCTTGGGTCCACCACTGTGCCGGGGCCAGGTGGTACTCAGTAGCAGAGATGGGCAGGCTCTGGCCCTGATGGAAGATGTTTTGGCTGTAGTAAACTATTTTATATAATTTTTTTTTTTTTTGCGGTACACAGGCCTCTCACTGTTGTGGCCTCTCCCGTTGCGGAGCACAGGCTCGGGGCACGAACCCATGTCCCCTGCATTGGCAGGCGGACTTTCAGCCACTGCGCCACCAGGGAAACCCTATATAAACATTTTTAAGTCATACATAGAAGCTTGGGGGCCCATGACAGAATTCCCACCACATTCAGTTTGTGTTTCATTCTAAAGACACCATTGTCCTCTTGACTTTAACTTCGGTACTTGAACCTGAGGCTGCTAGCATGTGTTCTGATTGGTGACCCTTCACCGTGCTGTCCCAGGGAGTCCTGCACTTTCACTGGCTCCTGGAGGCTGATTCCATCTGTTCATCACAGGAGTGGCAGTCCTTATATCGGTCCCAGGGGGACTCCTCCCTGGATTGTGTGTGTCCGAGGCTCACGGCCCACGTCCTCTCTTTCACCAGCACTGCATGAAGTGATGATCTCCATCAGGATGATGGGCACGCGGGGACATCTCAGAGCCTGGTGGGGAAGGCAGAAAGTCAGGAAGCCGAACTAAAGACCTGGATGTGAGCAAGGCTGCAGGTAGCGCTGCTCTGAATTCATAAAACAGCTCCTGATAGGAGAGGGTTGGTTTTGTGGTAGAAGTTGGATTTGCTGGTCAGTCACTTTTCTCAGCTACCCCTCTTAACTGCTCAGTGGGGAAAACAGAAAACAGTCGATTATGAAATAACCGAGCTTATGTGCCAGAGAAACAATCAGGTAGATGAGAAACAAGAGTGGCTATAGCATGTCGAGACCCCCGTTACTAATTTTACTTTGAATGGGTTTTCTTTTCCTAGAATTTTCTGGTATATCTGTTTCTGGCATACCAAGCAACACATCATAGAGTACTGGGGTTGATTTCCTTTCTCCCGCATTGCTGTAGTAGCACACAGTATTGGGAAAGCTGATTTAAGGACTACCTATTAGAAATGTTTATGTCAGTGCACATCGTATTGCTTAGACTATCCCGTGCTTCTGCCACTGACACTGTCTCCTGTTTCTGTTACAAATCCATAATGAGCCCCATAAATGAAAAGCCATCACTGTAGGTGATTAGTTTGACATTTAAAAGTTTTCCTAGATTATGTTTGGGAAACATACTTAGTAAAGAGATGTTGTCATGATTCACAACTATTATGAAAGGAATCCACAAGAGTCTGTGAGATAAAACTGATTAGAGTTTCCTGCTCTGAGAGGAAAATGATTAGCTCTCAAAGCTATTAAAGTCCATTTTCACACCTTTTGTTAATTTCCCAGGCAACTTTAAGTCTCACTGCTTTTTAGTATACTTTTTTATACACACAATGAATTATTTTGTCATCATATTATCAAAGAAAGTCGTTTCCTCGATTTGAGGAAGTGCATGTACTTTCAAATTACGAAAAGACTTTATCCACCCTCTTCTTGTTGGATTCTAAGCGGAAAAAATTATATATATTAAAGAAATTTCATGTTCATGAAGCTTTGGTTATTAACACAAGATCATGTAACCATGGAGGCTAATAGCTCTAGCATAAAACAGCTTATGAGCTTATTTTTTGAAAAGGATACGTTTGATGAAAGTCCACGTATTCTGTGTATATGTAAATATTAGTTATGGGTCGCAACGTTTTGAAAGACAACTTTTTAGATGGTTAAATGGTTGATAATTTAAAACATTAATAAAGTGATCTTCTGTTCATTTTCTCTTAATATGAGATGCATGAAGAAAAGCTAGCTTATTCAGGTCAACTGGAAAGCCCAGCAGTTTTTACTACATAGTGTTGAGACGAAAAATAGCCAGATTCATCTACTTTAAAATTTTTATGCTAGTAATAATAAATATATTTATTGTTTAAAATAACATACAAGGGACTTCCCTGGTGGCACAGTGGTTAAGAATCCACCTGCCAATGCAGGGGACATGGGTTCAAGCCCTGGTCCGGGAAGGTCCCACATGCCGCGGGGCAACTAAGCCTGTGCGCCACAACTACTGAGCCTGTGCTCTAGAGCCCGTGAGCCACAGCTACTGAGCCCATGTGCCACAACTACTGAAGCCCGTGAGCCTAGAGCCTGTGCTCCACAAGAGAAGCCGCCGCAATGAGAAGCCTGCACACTGCAATGAAGAGTAGCCCCTGCTCACCGCAACTAGAGAAAGCCCGAGTGCAGCAACAAAGACCCAACGCAGCCAAAAAATAATAATCATAATAATAAATAAATAAAATTTAAAAAATAAGTAGAATAACATACAAAGATCCCATTCTCTAGAGAAATTACTGTTATCAACATATTTATTACTTATGTTCTATCAACATAGAACATATGTTCTATTTCACACTTATTTCCGTCAATTCATATTTTTTTAAAAAGCCTCCAATGAGCTGATGGTGGAGCCAAGTGACCTCTTGTGAACACGGTGCAGCTGGACCCAGACTCTGGTCTGAATGGATCACGGTCACACCTACATGAGGCATTAACAGGAGAAATTTCGTAAAAACATATTATTTGGGAGTAGATTCCCCAGAGGTTTGCTCTGGTTGGTGCTTATCTCTAAATTTCATGTTTGATGGTTTCTGGGTTTGTGAGGGTTTTATTCCTGAATGTGCTGAGTCATGTGTGTGTTGGAGCAGCACATGTGAATCTAACAGAATAAAGTATAAAATACATACACTGTCAAATAGTCGAATAGTTTGCGTGATGTCTGTCAAAGGTTTCCTTGGTAAATACTACTGTCCCAGGGAGGCTTAATACCACAATACGCACAGGTAAAATTTCTCAGTGAACTAATGTGGCTTCTTTAATGGAAGTATCAAGTCTGATAACCCCATACCTTATGCCCTACCTTTTTTTTTGATAACTGTAAATGCACATGGCAGCAGTTTTTGGGTGCCCCTCTTCAAAACTAGAAACCACCACTTAAAAAGGTTTCCTTCAGTTAGTGTAAAATATGCCAAGATGAGAAACCAGGTGACATGATGCCTTGCGTGCTGTCACAGGTCAGGTTCCCTGGGGAGCAGCCTCCAGAAGTGCAATGGGGGTGCTTTCAAAACCTTCGCCTGTGCTGGGAGAGAAGGCAGAAGGGGGGCAAGTTGAATGAAATCATGACAAGGGCCTCAGCCGGTCCTCCACGGGGCTCTTGAGCTGGGTTAGCCCTTCAACATTTTCCTAACTAGGGGTGAGGGGCCTGGGCCTTTATACCTTTATGCATTAATCAGTCATTGCACGTGGGATGAACTGAAAAGAATGTGTGTCCTTGGGAGGGGTGGCTCTCTTAACCGGGGAGGACAAGGCCCCAAGGTGCTCAGCTGAGAGCTGCCTACTCCCGGTGCCCGGCAGCTGGGGGAGTGCACGCTTCAGCAGACCCCAGTGTCCGCTACTCGCGCTGTCTGTCGGTGAGATGTATACTTGAGAATGAGTGTCTGTGTAGCTTGAGTGTGTGTTAGACACAGCCCTCTGAACCAGGTACCTATGCCAGCATAGCAGCTATAAGAATGGAAAGAGTCAAGCAATCACTTTTAGAGGAATTCTGCTTCCCTTTTGAAAATCAGTTAGGGACCATCCATTCCCAAGAGCCTTCTCAAATGAATTTTTTAAATTTAGTTATTTATTTTGGCTGTGCAGGACAGCACGCAGGATCCTAGTCCCCCAACCAGGGATCCAACCCACGCCTCCTGCAGTGGAGGCGCGGAGTGTGAACCTCTGAACCGCCAGGGAAGAGCCTTCTCAGATCTCACTCTTCCTCCCAGCTCGCTTCCCTGTTAGATGCTCCTCTCTGGCACTCTTGTCAATTCTTGGTATTTCTCACTATGAATGTTTACAGTATAACTTCGTGTGTGTGTCTGAGTGTCTAACTCTCCCACCTCAGCATAAGGTCTTGAATGCCCTGTCCTGTTGATCTGTGTGTTCCAGAACCTGGTTCAGCTGCAGCAGATTCTCAGTAAATGTTGGTCGAATGAACAGCCTCAGCTCTGACTCCCCCAGATAGTGGACGGCTGTGTTTGGTGGCACATGTTAAATTGTGTCTCTGGTAAAGGAGATGGAAAGTTGGCTGGCGGCAGATCCTCCTGTTAAAACCAGCCACCTTTTGTGACAGTTTTATCTCCAACTTCATCTACCCCAGGAGCAAGGGAGGATGACTTTTGGCTTTGTTTTTTATCTGGTTATGGATAATGAATAGCTAAGTACCAGCAGATTTCCAAATGTTTTGTAGCCTATCTGTGAATACCACATTCTTTGTACATTTGAATTTTTTCTCTTTCCAGATACTTTTATCAATACAGATGTTATTCCTGTCTCCCTTAATTAACATTTTCTAAAGATATTTAAGCAGTACTCTAAATGTAATTCAGCAAATGACTTCACACAATTAGATTGTCAAAGTAACTTGTGTCTAAAGGGAAATACTTTTGAAAAAAATTGTCATTAGTGAGAATGGTAAAGAGTTGTAACTTTCATCCTGTTGGTATTGTTCGAAATGCAATCAATGGACTTAATATCAGCAAATGTCTTTTTTTTTTTTTTTTTTTTTTTTTTTTTTTT
>NW_006792596.1:1455545-1470880 GCF_000442215.2 Lipotes vexillifer
GGGCCTCTCACTGCTGTGGCCTCTCCCGTTGCGGAGCACAGGCTCTGGACGCGCAGGCTCAGCAGCCATGGCTCATGGGCCCAGCCACTCCGCGGCATGTGGGATCTTCCCAGAACGGGGCACGAACCCGTGTCCCCTGCATGGGCAGGCGGACTCTCAACCACTGCGCCACCAGGGAAGCCCAATGTCAATATTTTATTTACAGTAGTTCTTAGAATTTTGTTTTTGTTAATTAATATTTATTTACATAAAAGGGAGATTTCATGAAATAAAATCATTTTGACTTAAGGAAGATTTGTTGAATATAGACATAAAGTAAAAGGAAGCTGTGGTTTAAGAATTACAGATTTCATAATTGGTTAGTCTAGCATTATTGCAACCCTGTTGTGAAAAGTCATTGCTTTTGAATGAGATTAATTGCTTCTAGAGAACACAGTTTTTCTAGCCTGTGTCTTATTGTTTAAAGAAAAACAGTGTTTTGTGAACTGGAATTTATACTGTTCATGAAGGCCTGAAGGGACCCTTGGCTTTCCTGCTTTTCTATCTTCCTTTTATCTGGATTTCAGGAAAGTCACTTTCTTCTGTTGAGATTTAAGTCTCCTCATCATCAACATTATTTTTGTCTTCCCCTCCCAGTGATTCCCAAAATTCATTTTTTAAATTGTCTTGAAATAGTCTGAATGTGAGGCCGTGGTTGAATATACATTGTTACTGATTAAATTTTAGTGGAAAAAGGTATATTTCTAAACTATATATTTTAGGGCAACGGTGACTTATAAATGATTTTGAAATTTGAGACCTTGAGCATTTGAAATTCAGAGTTGTTTGCAGTTTAGCAGATTTGTTCAGTGGCTATGGAATATCTCTGGGTTGTGATGAAGAGAGTTATAGAGAAAAAGACTGATTTAATTGGCATCCCAACAGCAATTCCCTTGGGACTTCCTGCCTTAGATTAAATATAAACTGCTGCAACCATTTGGTGTAGGCAGAAATACTGAGAAAAACTCATTAGATGTGCTTGAGACAGCTGTCATCGAAGGTTTGGTGTGGTTCTTGCAGTGTTTTACTGCCCTATCATTCTGTTGGCTGAATCACTGCAACTGAATTAGCCATCATTTATGATTGATGTAGCATGACTCTAAGCACTAAGCTATAAAGAGTCTGTCTTTATTTAAAGGACAAAAGAACAAAAGTATGAAGTATTATTAATGAGGCTGCTTTCCATTACATTTAATAAAGTTATAATTGTGAGGTTGCTAATGATATTCTTAGTATAGGATGGTTTAAAAATGAGGTGGAACTGAATTTCTAGACACTGGTTTATTAGCTATGTATATGAAAAGCTTAAGGAAAATGTATAAAAGACTAGAAATAGAGTATATAATTCCCAGTGCAGTCAATGAAGGGAAAAAGTTTATAAAGAAATTTATATTAATACAGTGTAAAGAGAAAAGGAGAAGGGAAAAGCAAGGTGACTAGAATGTTCAAAATTAAGATGTGGAAGCAGTAACAATAAAGACGAAATATGGATTCTTACACTGAATTTTTAAACTCCGTCAAGCCAGGCGTTCATTTTTAAGAAACCCACTTAAAATGTAGTGATAGGTAATTTTTGGAAATACATTGAGGATGAGAATGGAGAAAATAATACATGGAAATCATAAATGTATATGCAGTTTCTCCAAAACCATTTGACAGTCTTTGAAAAGACTAGAAGGAGCCTGGAAAGAGATGAAGAGAGTGCACCTGAGTAGTTCAGTGTCATGTGTAGTTTGTGACCAAAACTCATACAGCAAAATACTCATTTTTTGGAAAGGAGACAACTTCAGAACTCAGAAAAAATGTCACCAAGAAAGAACAGCCAGGGCTTCCCTGGTGGCGCAGTGGTTGAGAGTCCGCCTGCCGATGCAGGGGACACGGGTTCGTGCCCTGGTCTGGGAAGATCCTACATGCCACAGAGCGGCTGGGCCCGTGAGCCATGGCCGCTGAGCCTGGGCGTCTGCAACGGGAGAGGCCACAACAGTGAGAGGCCCGTGTACCGCAAAAAAAAAAAAAAAAAAAAAGAAAGAAAGAAAGAAAGAAAGAACAGCCAAAGTAAACGGGACTTTTCTAGAATCTTTTATAAAACTGTACTTAGTTGGAATCCCACTTCTATTTCACAAGTACAAATTACCTCTGTCCTTTAAAATAATTGTTCTGAGAAAGAGATGTTTCACATCCAGTGTGCTGCCAAGTTCTTAAACATACTGGATGTTGTAGACACACACAGCTATTGTGACGAATTTACAAATGCAGAGAACCCAACTGACAGACAGCTGGTTTACCAAAACAAATCTGCTGATAGAAAGTGGATGGGCATTTCTGAAGAGCTGGAATCTAATTCCTCCAAGCCTAAAAACTCGATGCTGCTAGTAAGTAAAACCCTAAAAATAGCCTACTATGTAATAAGATGAAAGAAACTATATCATTGTTACATTTTTTATTAATCATAAATATTATCTTTTTAATTAGTCTTATATTACATTCTTAATTCTTACATCTCTGTTATTTTAAACACACATAATACTATACCCTAAAATTGTAATTATCCAATAAAGAATTAAAAATGAGTTAAACAGATAAAAGTATAAGGACAAGTTTTTGCTTCTGGCCATGATATGTAACTGATACTGGACTAACCCTCCTGCCGTAAACAGCTAGAAAACTATCCAGAGTAAACAGAGCATCCGTTTGCAGATATTGGTCTGCAGATGTCATACGACTGTGATGCGTGAAAGAGATGTCATATGATTGCTCCAGCTTTCTGCCTGGAGGAATTTTCTGAGCTCTGGCACAAGAAGGAGGAGCCCCCAGAATATTATAGTCTCACTGAACTAAGGCTCCAAAGATTGGAATTCAGGAAGACTGAAGCCACTGGAATTTGCGGGCACAGTGCCCGAAGGGGTAACCACCCACTAAGAGTCCCAGAAATCTTCTTGGCATCCCCCTGCATCTTAGGCTGACTATTGAGCGGTGCATGCATAGGATGAGGCTCCATGATTCAAGCTGAGAACAACCACCAGCGACTTGCAAGCTGTTAACTACCAGAGGTTTAACAAGTCTGGGAGACTTTCACATTCTAACCATTAAAGTAGAAGGGCCTTATGAACACCCAGGGTATTCAGCAGAGACCCCAGAAAGGCCATCCATGCCTTTGCAGGGGTGCTGTAGACCTTCCCCAACAAAGTTTGAAAATAAATCTTAAATGGATCAAGCTGATCCACCAAATTAACTGCCTCAAAACATTTTAAAGAAAGACCAAAAAAAAAAAAAATAGCAAACCCAAATAGCATTAAAAATGTTCAAAATCCAATAAAAAAAGTCCTCGATATGTAAAGAAGCAGGAAAATGTGACTTATAACCAGGAGAAAAACTAGTCAATAAAACAGATCTAGAAATTACAGGTAGTACAATTAGCAGACATAGACTTTTTGAAAGCAATTATAAAAATAATTTTTAAAGGATTTTAGGAAATGTTAATGAATTATAAATGAACAAAGAAATAGGAAACATAAAAATAACCAAATATTCTTCTGGAGGTGAAAAATAAACTATCTGAATCGGAAAATTCTCTGCATGTGTTTAATAGCAGTTTAGATACTATAAAAGAAAATACCTGAATTTGAAGACAGCAAGTTGAAACTAAGCCACAGAAAAAAACTGAAACAAAAATGAACATAGTCTCACCGAACTGTAGAACAGTACTAAGTGATCTAACATTATGTATTTGAAGTCCTAGGGTAGGGGTGAGGGGACACACAAATCATACGAGGAAAATAACAGCCAAAAATGTTATGAATTCGGTAAAATAGACAAACCTACAGATCCAAGAAGCTCAACAAATCTGAAAGAGGCTACTACAGCAAAGCCCATTATAATCAATTCATAGAAGACCAAAGAGAAGAAGAAGAATTTAAAAGCAGCCAGGTAGGAAAACACATTACATTGTACATAGGGAGAAAAACATGAATGACTTTTCATCTGAAACAATGCAAGTCAGAAGACAGTGGAAAGACCCCTTCTTTTATTTTTAGGTTTTTATTGGAGTATGGTTGCTTTACAATGTTGTATTGGCCTCCACTGCACAGCAAAATGAATCAGCCTTACACATACAGATATCCCCTCCCTTTTGGACTTCCCTCCCACTTAGGTAGTTCCCTGTGCTATACAGCATGTTCCCATCAGTTGGCAAGACACCTTCTTAAGAAGCCTTCCTTGACTGCCATATTTAAAACTGCAGTCCCTCCCCACACATCCTGCCTCCCTTACGCAGACCTGTTCATGTTCTCTACGGCATTTAGCATTTTATAATAGACTACATTACTCCATATTTATGGACATGTCTCCTCCACTAGGGTGTAACTTTTCCCCCTTGATTTATTCACTGATTTATCTTTAGCATCTAGGAAAATGTCTTGCACATATTAGCTGCTTAGCAGCTATTTATTGAATGAACAAATGAAGGAATAGCAGTTGTTGGTAAGTGCATTCGTCAGGGTTCTCCAGAGAAACAGAACCAATGGAGTATATGTATATATAATATATATATAGAGAGAGAAACTTGTTTAAAGGAATTGGCTATCATGATTGTAGGGGCTTGACACTTCCAAAATCTACGGGGTAGGCTGACAGGCTGGAAACCCAGGGAGGAGTTTCAGCTTGAGTCCAAGGGCCATCTGCTGGCAGAATTCCTTCTGGCCAGGGGAGGTCAGTCTTTTTCTATGAAGGCCTTCAACTGATTGGTTGAGATTGACCCACATTATGGAGAGTAGTCAGCTTTACTCAAAGTACACCAATTTAAACGTTAACCTCATCCAAAAAAAACACCTTCACAGAAACATCTAGAATAAACCAAATATATAGGTCCTGTGGCCTAGCCAAGATGACACATAAAATTCACCTTCAGAGTAGGATGTGGAAAACAGGACAGCCGATATGTGAGTGTAAGTCAATACAACCAGTTAGGAAAATAATTTGGCAACATCTAGTAAAGTTGAGTATGTGCATATCATACCACTGAGCAGTTTTACTTGTAGTTATGTATCCTGGGAAACATGTATATGAGGCCACGATAAACATGTTCAGAAATTTTTTAAAGTATTGCTTGTAATAAGGACAAAAACCACAAAGGAAGAAAATGGAAATAATAATCTAATTATGTGGTAGGAAAATGGATCAATTAGTTGTGATGTATTCCTAGATTGGAATATTTTACAGCAGTTAAAATAAGTGAAGCAAATATCAACATGGATTAATTTTTTAAATTATATTGAATGAAAAAAGTTGCAAAAGGATGTATATAGTCTGATACTACTTATATCAGTTGTGACAACTCAAAACCATAATGTATAAGATTCTCCTGTTTAATATTTTAAAAGAAGTCCACTGAAGCACAGGTCTTTTATCTCTGCTGCCTTGTGATATATAGGGGACTAAAGATACGCATAAAAACTTGTTTAGTAGAAACTTGCTAATGTGACCTGTATGAACCACAAATGAACGTTTGTGCATCTGCGCCCATTTTGCCAATTCTTACTCATTTAGAACAGCTTTTAAAATGTGTAACCTGTGACAAAATTTCAAATTCAGGGACATTTATATTCAAAATGACAGATTGCGTGTATTTTTCAGTTAAAGAATAGACTTTATTTTTTTAAGCTTTAAAAAAATTTAAGTGTAATTGACATAGAATATTGTGTTAGTTTCAGGTGTACAACATAGCGATCCAAAAAATACGTTACAAACGATCACCGTGACAAGTCCAGTAACCATCTGTCACCATACAAAATTATTAGTGTTGTTGACTATAAAGAATAGACTTTAAATAAAAGTCACACTGAGTCATGACATTCAGATATATATAAATATTTTCAACTTAAATATTTCACTGTGTTTTGTTAAAATAAACTGTGATTAACAGTGAAATAAGTTAAAAAATTGATGTTCACCTTTTCTTCTGATAACTTTCTTATCCAGTCCAACTGTTTGGGGTAAAGATACTGCATTTGCGGTGAACCTTTATTTTTTACTTAATATTCAACAGTGTTCTCACAAAAAAATATATTCTAATCAGCCCCGTGTGCTGTTTTTGTTCCCTTCATAGTTATCTGATGACGGTCGCTACATCTTGTTGTCGATAAGGGAGGGGTGTGATCCCGTAAACCGACTCTGGTATTGTGACCTCCAGCGGGAACCCAGGGGCATCACCGGTAAGCTGTCTTTCAAACATGGATGATTACTCCAGGAAGCTCCGTTAAAAAGCAATTATGTTGGTCTTCTAATTGATTTCCCAAGAAACCTTCTTCCATTTAACCACGTCATCTCAGTTCATATGATTTTTTCTTTCGATATTATTCCTTAAAATGAAAAGAAATTGAATGAAGCTCTTTGTTGGCTTTAGCATTTTCTCTGTAGTTTGAGGCTAACCATATTTTTTGCATGCTTATGAGTGTGAAAGTTTCCTGTCCACATTGCACATGAAGAGTGTTTGGGGGAAACTGACCCTTTGGTCTGTAAAGCATTATGACTGTTTAGATGTAATGGTGCAAACTGTCACAGGAAAGAGGACACCAGTGACAATTTATTGGGTTAAAAGATGATCACAGGACAACTGCTCAGTACTGAACACACGTACAATGTCAGCCTGATTTTGCTTCCTGAAACCCTATGTATCAAGATAGTAAGCATAGGACCAGCCAGTTACAAGCTCTAGACCTGGCTCATCTTAAATGTTGTTTTCTTCCAACATTTATTATCATACTAGCACCATCATCAAGCGTTAAAGCGTTTCAGCTGCACTATTTACTATGCTGAAAATTCTCAGACCCAAAAACTCTATCAGGGATACACTAACACTCAGACAAGGATACAATTACACCGTGGTCTGCTTAATGTAAAATAAATATATTTTAGAGATAGTTGACACAAATTTTCAAAATATACAATATTGAGTACATTTCTAATTGTTGGTTAGATTACCTCATTATTAGTATCTAATCTGTATTACATTATGATCAGAAAATATATACCTTTTTTATTATTATTGATTGACACTGCATCATTTTTAAACTCTGAGCAAGGTCTGTATCCTAACATTCTTAGCTGTCACAGAGCACCATTCACACATACATCAGGATGAAGGCATCTCTCTTCTCATATTAAATATATATCCATTGAATAAAGCTACTTTTTTTTTTTCTGTTTGAAAAAAAAAAAAAAGATGCACCCATTTTGATCTCAAGAAAATTGCATCCACCGCATCAGTTTTCACATTCTCTGACAGGAGCACACCACCGCCCAAGAATCGCTCACTTGAGTTGCAAGTCTAGGTTTGCATAGAGCTGAGCATGGAAGGTCAAATCTGAAAGAAGCGAACAGCAGTTATTGTGCTGCTGTCCTGCCCAGTGTTCCTCTGTGGGTCTAGGATGGTGGAAGGGACTTGGTCTTTCTCCAGTTTATTGAAAATTTCAGTTACAGTGTTCTTCCTCCAGAGAGTGCCGCTTTCATTTTGTCTTTATTACTTCATTATATCTTTAAATTATTAGGTAGGCTAGTTTTTAAAAGGTGTACAAATTGTCTTCTCTGCAGCTGGAGGAAATTAAGCAGTTTCATCCACGTATTCATGTACTGAACTGCTATTCCTCCGTCCACTTTAATAATAGATGGTATTACTTTGAATGAGACTTAGCAAGTGCTGGCGCCTCTGTTTTCTCCCTGACCTTTTGGTCCTTACCTTTTTTCTTTTTCACTGCCTCTCCCCCCACCACTTTTTCAGCACTCGTGAGGAATTAGAGAAGAGGGTGTGATACCCAGAGATTGGGATTCCAGAAGGAAGGCAGTCCAGAGGTGCACAGGTGCACTAGAGGCGCATGAGAGAAAAACAGGGAAGCATCTGAGAAGTCCTGGTGGCCAGGGAGCAGTCAAGATGGTGGGATAAGAGGACGCAGAATCCTCCCCTCCTCACAAGTACATCAAGAAACCCACTGGCTATGATGCATTCAGATTGGAAGGGATTATTTACCACATAAGCCAGGTCCTGGCCTCCCTTCCCGACTTGATCTTTCCTTAGCTTATGTGACCATTGTCTTCTCTGTTTCTTAGATGGTTTTGTGTAGCTTAGATGAAGAGCCCAGCACAGAGTAAGCACTCAGTAAACATTAGCAATTATTCTTGTCCAAATTGTTCTCCTTTTCTCTCTTTCTTTAAGAATTCTTACAGAGGAACTTTAAGATGATTTTGCCATGATCTGAACAAAATCCAGCTATGTTTGACTAGAGCTATGTGTAAATCTATAAATTTATTTGGGACTGTATCTCTGAGTTACATAGGAACTACATCTTTCTTACTAAAGGTATTTCTGGGTGTTTTACATTTGTGAAATATTGATGGTTTGTGCAAGTATCTTCAAGGTTTAACCAGAGAAGCAGAACCTGTAGGATATATATATTAAGAGATTTATTGCAAGGAATTGGCTTACATGATTATGGGGCTGGCTAAGTAAGTCTGAAACCAATAGGGCAGGCCATCAGGAAGGGCAGGCTGCCGTCCACAAGTGGAATTTCTTCTTATTCATGGAAGCCTCAGCTCTGCTGGAAGGTTCAGGCCTACCTAGGTTATCTAGGATAATCTCCTTTAGTTAAAGTCAACTGATTATGGTCTTTAATCATATCCATAAAATACCTTCACGGTAACACCTAGATTAAAGTTTGATCGATTAATTCAGGACATCAGCCTAGACAAGTTGAAGTAACAAAAAGACCATCCCAGTGAGCTCGTGGAAAACCACATGGAAGACAATAGAGCAAATAAGTCTTATGATACTAACCTGATGTCATTTTATAAGAAGGTTACTAAACTGACCAGTATGTGGAGTTCATTGTGTCATTCAGAAAAATACATAATATACTGTTGACAAGAAAGCAGAATTTAAGTGAGTAAGGTGGGTGAATTTAAGCTGTTGAGTTGCACACAGATGGGTTAGGATCAGTTTGGAGAGTGTTCCCAGTGATAGCTGCTAAATTCTGGGTGTAACGCTGGGCCTGTAATCTTTTTTAAATTATTGCTTTACTAGTATTAAACTCGTGGGTAACATAAACCTCAGAGGAGCTCTTCTTTTGAATGGTGGTCGTGGGATTCTGAAAGCTCTCAACAGTTGCAATGACTGACCAGTACTAAGAAGATGAACTGGAAATCAGTTTCCATCCATGGGTTCAAAAGTCAATTGTGTAGGTCAAGATTAGAGAGATCTTGGGTCTTTTTGTTTTTCTAATTGATTGCTGCTTCATTATGAGTTAATAATATGATTGTAACTGATTAAAAAAACAAGTACTGTGTGTGAGTTTAACTGTTGAAGACACTAAGTATATTTGGTTTATAACGGGAGACATAGCAGATGGATATCATAATCATTAAAAATTTTTAAATAGTTCTTATTAATTACAGTTGAGTACATTGAGACGGTAACCTTAAGACTTTCAAATCAGATGTGAATTTTTTTTTCTTTTTTTTTTTTGTGGTACGCAGGCCTCTCACTGTTGTGGCCTCTCCCATTGCTGAGCACAGGCTCCAGACGCGCAGGCTCAGCAGCCATGGCTCACGGGCCCAGCCGCTCCGCGGCACGTGGGATCCTCCCGGACCGGGGCACGAACCCGCGTCCCCTGCGTCGGCAGGCGGACTCTCAACCACTGTGCCACCAGGGAAGCCCCTCAGATGTGAATTTTAATCTCAGCTCTACCTCTAAATAATTGCTGACCTTGGGAAAGTTATCCTTTTCTCTTAATATTTCTACAACTGCAAATGAGGCAGTGATACCTACTTCATGAGGAATTGTGAGGAATAATGAAAATGCATAGAAAAGGGCCTAGCAGGGTTCCTGGCATATGGTAGGCTCTCAGGTATTTATCCTTTTGTTTTTTGACTGAAAGGGGAATATTTGGAATCACTACACAATGGTTTTCGGTAGTGGATTAAAACAGATTGAAGATGCCCTAAAAATAATTTACCTTCAGTATCGAAGCTGCTCCAAACGCAGATCTTGATTTTGACTTGTTTTCTGTAAAACCCGATTCATAATCAGAAAAGAGGCCTTACATCAAAGAAAACACGAAGAGGTGTGCCTCTCATGGGAGATGTGTTTAATTTTGCAGGTTGATAACTGAAAATTCCAGGGGGCATATGCCCAGTTGGTGACTGTGACTGCCACCTAGGATCTTTTTCCTGCTGTTGCCTTACTGCTCCCGCATTTTTGTTTCCCTGTTTAAACTAAGGAGAAGCATAATTAACATTTAAGTTAAATGCTGAACACGCTAGTTAACTGAAATATTAGGTGTGTTAAACCTGAATAGCTGGTGACTGAAAACTAAACCCAGTGTTATGAAATGGTTAATGTTACATTGCTGAAATTGATATCCCTTTTGATAACCTCAGGTCTTTCTGTTATAATTTTAATCATTTTTACCTTAAAGTCAGGGAGATTTATCAGTATTTTACTGTACATTAATTTTTTATTTATTAGGGGACCACTAAATTGCCTGTCTGGAGAACGAAATAATTTCACTTAAGCTCTTTTATAACATTTCCATCATCTTTGTCTCCTAGGAAACCTTTCTGCCTGTGTGCAGTTTAAAATAAGAAGCACAAAAAAGTGGCCAATGGCTACTTAACATCATAGAAAAAGGAAAACAAAACTACATAAATACAGAATGGGAAAAAATCTTAGAATGTTGAGAATTAAAAGTGTTCTCTCTGATTATGATTTACATTCATCATGTCAATGTGATTTTCTGTTCAAGGACTGACCTTCTTACTACGTGCTGCTCTGTGAGCTTAATCTCTCTCCTGTTACCCTTTGCCTCTCTTCGGAGAACCTCATTTCTGCCATTTACATTTGCAGTATTTTTACTTAGTAGTAATACGAACACATTTCTTGCAAACAATGGGCCGTAGCCTTTCCACAGGAACTGCAGTTCCTGTAGCTGCTCCTGTCCTTACCTGTGTGAACAGGTAACTCCCCCGACTCACTTCACTCGCCACTGTATGGAAATGGCACTAGGCCCATCATCTGGGCATTAGAAATCTGCATAATTTTCCACGTGTTCAAAACGGCTAAGCAGGCCCTCTCCAAAGAATATCCCACCTCTTTTGCGCTGGCTGCCAGAGACGTGTTCCAAGTCACTATCAGCTTTCTCTGGGAGAGGAGGGGCTTCTGCTCTAGAAGTTACCATGCTTGCTCGTGCTTTTGGTTGATACTTTTCCCTCTGTAGTTGGCCCTTCTTCCCCTTTCCCCTATTCTGATTTCTTTTTCTCTCCATATAAAAACACTGTGTGAGTATTTTTGAGCTGCATGAGATCAGGGATCTTGTCTGTCTTCCTCTTCTTGGAGTCCCCAGCACCTAGAACAGTGCCTGATGACAACAAAGATTCTCTCCTTGACCAGACTTTAGTCAGGCTCCTCTGAGCCTCTTCTCAGTTAGGTCTCAGCCTTAGTTCCTTGCCCCCGACCCTCCTTGCTTGGCCTACATAGCCCAGCTGTTGTGAGAATCCTGCTAAGTCAGTTTAAAGACAGTCCCTTACCCCTGATATCTGATCAAATTCCTCATTCCCCTGTCCATTCCCCACATGCTTGACCCTGCCTTCAACAAGAATCCCCCTACCCTGATACCTTCTCTTAGTAAATTTTGATCACCAATCCCCTCATTCTGCACATTGGCTATAAATCTCCAGCTGTCTTTTCTGTATTTGAGTTCAGCCTGACCTCTGTCCCTAATTGCAGTAGTCTTGACACCTATCACAATAAAATAAAGTCTTCTTTACCTTTTTACAAGTGTCAGAGTAACTTTTCTTTAACACAGACTCATAGTAAGTGGGCACCAGCTTGTCTCCAGCAACTTCCCTTGCCCCTTGAGGATCCCGTGCTCAGGTGGCCCTGCTTGAGAAGCCATCCTCCATCTGTAACTTAATTTACTTGTATTTTGAATCTTTACCCTTCTGGCCTCCAAGCTGTTTTAAATTAAACTTTTGTCCTTTATTTAACCCTGAGAACAATCAAAAAGTACAGACCATGTTTCTCCAGTCCCGTGTATCATATGAGCAGAAGATTTCTGCTTCTCTTATTTAAAATTGAAAGTAGAAAGGTATCAAGGTATCACTTAGGACACCGGGGAGGCATGACATTTTATTAGTTCTACAATGGAAAAGACAGCTGTGTCTTGACTCCTGTGATTCTTAATGTGATTCATGCATGCAGATTAGTTGAAATTAATCATCCTAAACCTTGCAAGAGAATGATTTTGTCTGGATTTTCTTATATTTTCTGTACCTTTCTAAATCAAAACTACTATTTCTTTTGAGATACACACACACACACACACACACACACACACACACACACACACACTTTGTTTCCTAAATTTCTTATAAATATTTTGAATACATAAAGTTGCTTCATGTAGACTAAATTTAGAATAAATTTTCACGTATTTTTTACATTACAGTTAAATATCAGGCCTCAGAGTTGTCTGTTTTCACTCCAATATGTGGGCTTCTAAAATTTCTAATGAAAACTTAATTTAGGGACTTCCTGGCGGTCCAGTGGTTGACACTCCATACTTCTAATGCAGGGGGCACGGGTCAAGGAACTGAGATCCCACATGCTACACAGCGCAGCCCCAAAATATATATATTAAATAAATAAATACTTTGAGGTAGAGCTACAATTTAAAAGTTTCTGAATTCCAAATCAATGCACCTAATAAAGTTTCATTTAAAAAAAATGAAAAGGAAGAAAAGTTAATTTTATACCCTAAAAATATAAAAGATGGTTTTCAACACTTACACATATTTAACTTAGTGTATTAACTTCTAACTATTCTTATGGGAAAAGTGGAAGACACTACTAACTTCTTTTAAATTTGGTACTTCTGTTGTCTTTACATTATCAAGAAGTGTATGTAAGGTTCAGTCTGAAATGTAGGATTGTGTGAATGGTATATTTAGTCATGAAGCAGACATTAATTGGTGCCCACTTTGTGCCAGGCACTGTGTTGGGTGATGGCAGTGATGACAGCCCATCCCTGCTGCGTGTGTGCTCCCCGTCGGCTGGACGGAGGCCATGAGACGGCCAGTGCACAGCATCAGGTCTTATCAGTTGTGCTGTCATCAAGCATACATGCCCAGGCTCAGAGTTAGGACCTCTCTGGAGTTTGGAAACTCTAGATTCACTTCTCTCTGTTGTCTGTTTTTTTTTTCAAAAAAAAAAAAAATTTTATTTATTTATTTATTTGGCTGCATCAGGTCTTAGTTGAGGCACATGGGATTTTCGTTGCGGCATGCGGGATCTTTTGTTTCAGCACACAGGCTTCTCTCTAGTTGTGGCACGCAGGCTCAGTAGTTGCGGCACGCAGGCTCAGTTGCCCCGCAGCATGTGGGATCTTAGTTCCCTGATCGGGGATTGAACCTGCCTCCCCTTCATTGGTAGGCGGATTCTTAACCACTGGACCACCGTGAAAGTCCCTCTGTTGTCTCTTGTTCGTTCTCTTTTCTTTTGGGTTCTTTCATTTTTCTGTAGAAGGTCAGATACTTCATTCTCTATTTTATAGGATAGTCAGCAGCAAGAGACACTGACCATTTGGCCCTATTCTGAATTAACGTGCAACTATATCAGAGGTTTTTAAATAGAATCCATAGGAAGTAATTGTTAGGTGCAAAGAACTATAAGTGTCTAAAATCCTTGTTGTTGGTAATTTAACACCCTTCTTTTTCAGTGTAGCTATCGTTAAAACGGACCTGAAATGGTCTTTGCTCATGTCACAGCATTTATGAAGGGTTTAGGGGGAAAAGATGGGTGATGCTGACATGCTGATTTTTGTAAGGAAATAGCAGTTTATCCTATACTTCACCCAGACTTTCACTAACCTGCCTCTCAGCTTTTTCCTTTTTTGCCGAAAGATTGATCATTTTCAGCACTCACCATGTGTTCATTTTAATGCTTTCATGTCTTTAAAGAAAACTGGCTTTCTCCTGCATGAGAAATCAATATACCCTACATGCTAACATAGAACTACAAAAGGAAGCTCAGTGTTTATCAGACACTCAAATTCTTCACTCAGCCATCTCTGGCATTACGAGGCAGATGACCTCTTGTTTCTAGGTAGCTGGGACAATTTTGACTCCCATGTTCATGCCTGGTGGGGCTGGACATCTTTTGGAGATGGAGAGGAAAGGAGGAGGTTAAACATTCAAGAAGCTTGAAACAGATGAGTTGTCTAAAGTTTAGCAAAGACATCGGGGTGTTAAAAGCCAGACCAACGGGGGAGGAGGGCTTCTGTGAAAGGCAGGGAATTATTAGAAAATAAGTCTGTGTTTCAGAGTGGAAATGCCAACAACCCAAAAGAATTGGAACGTCGAAAGACAGTATAAAAATCAGAAGCAAAACATGAATTTTTAAGTAAAATATGAAGTACTAGTGATAAAAGTAATAATTTTACTAATTTTTAAGTTAGTGATTATAAAGGCTTTTTCTAGGAAAATGGCTATGTGCCCTGAGAGATGGTAACTAGATTTTATTAGTTTGCCGTTAGCAAACGGTGCTGTTCAGAAGCCACATTCAGCTTATTTTTGTCATTTGAAGAATGCTGGGGTTATTTGGGATGGTAGTAAGTATTGTTTATTTAGCATTTCCTGTGTGCCAGGTTCTGAGCTATGCGTGTAGATATTTCACTGTCTTCTTAACAACCTCTGAGGAGCACATGTTGTTTTCCCAAGGAAACTGAGGCTGGTGAGGCCAATTAGCTTTCCTGATGCCACTGTAAGATTCAGACCCAGGTCAGTTGAATTCCATGCCCGTGCTCTAACCATCACCATGTGGCAGTTGTGACAGAATGAAGGCATCAGGCCAGAGAGGACAGCAGACTTCTGCTCTCCTCAGCCCTAGAGCATGAGCTGTGCATGCTCTGCATCAGTTACTGTTGTTAGAGGCCAGACCCTCTGTTTTGTCAAATGTAAGCACACTTTTTAGCTCCTATCACGAGAGAGCTTACAAAACGTTTTCTAAGCAATGTAGTTAATACCATTGATTTTCAAAGAAAGCAATATAAGTAACGACTTTGCTCTATGGAAAGCTTTAGATTACTTATTTTAAGCTCACCTTCACTCAGTAAACAGATCATTCCCCCACCAAGAAGCAGGTTTATAAAAAGTAATTTTAGGGCTTCCCTGGTGGCGCAGTGGTTGAGAGTCCTGCCGATGCAGGGGACATGGGTTCGTGCCCCGGTCCGGGAAGATCCCACATGCCGCAGAGC
>NW_006792596.1:1470975-1482449 GCF_000442215.2 Lipotes vexillifer
AAAAAAAAAAAAAAAAGTAATTTTAACTTAACTTGAATGTGGAGAAGTTTGGGAATCGAATTCTCTTGGCTTCAGAGGGAAGAATACTACTTACAGACAAAAAGACCTCAGAAAAAGTGGGCAAAAAGTGAGATGGTTGGAGAGTCTAGCCACATCTCTTTTTTTTTAAGTACCTTTCCTATTTTCCATTAAATCAACAGTGTTTTAATGTGTGAATAGCAAAACTGAGTGAGCCCCATTGTTCAACTGGAATACCTTTTCTCTTAAATTATCTCGTGGCCAAAGCCTGAGGAGCAAGGGTTTCCGGAGAGCCAAAGGATTTCATGAGCCCTCATTTTAAACATGCTGCCCTGTGAGCCTGTACTTTGAACAGCTTTTCAGATTTTAATGGATTTGTAAAAATCCAGCCACATTCCTGAGTCTGCATGAATATATGACTTGTGTGTATTTATGACTAAAGTTAATGCTTCAGAAATTGGTGGCAGATAATGGCCACAAACTCTTTTATTGTTTTGGTGCTCTTTGGAGCTGGGTTATTTAAAACAAGTGCACCACATCTTCAGGCTCACCTGACTATACAGAGGTACTGAAGGAAATTTCTGCTGTGTTTTGCCTTTGGTGGATGTTTCAGTGACTTTTTTGCAGGCAGGGGGAGTTAGGGTCATAATAAATACCACTGCAATGGCTGAAAGACCTTTTCGGCAGAGACCATACGATGGTTACTTTGAGAAATAAAGGTTTCACATCAGAAGATGTTTTATTGTCAGGGGAACATTTAAAGAATCTGACATTTCCCTGAACCAAGACTCTGTGTCTACAAATGTCACAGTCCAGAAAATTGCGTTTCATCATTCTTATTATAAACAAATGTAGCTTTCTGACTATCTGCAAATTTTGCATTACCAGCTAATTTTTTAACTTATAAGGAATAGTCTTTGGGTTTCTTTTCCTTTTAAAGTATTGTTTTATGTAAACTAAGATGCAGTTTTCTTTGACTGGATCACCTGCTTCTGAGGTTAGCAGTTTGTCACTGGAAAAAAAAATGTTTGGCTCAGATGCAGAACTTAATTGTTTATGGAAACTAATTGTAAGGATTTCTGTTTGTAGGAGCGTAGCAGATGATACACTCTGAATAATCTCCCAATTGAAACAACTGAAATGTTGTAAAAAGTTAATAAAGCATCTTACTAAGTATATTGCTAATTGGCGCAAAGGAAGAGAAATCGTAAAGACCAAAGACAACATGAAAGCAGGAGTCCTGGGATGTAAGCTGGATTGTCCCAGAATGTTTCTGCTGGGCCTTGAGGCTGAGCTTCCCTTTGGTGGTGGTGTGAGGATTATTGAGAAATAAACCCACCAGTGTTGGAGCCAGGGAGGAGGGGAGAGGCAGGGTATAGTAAGGAAACCTGCCTTGGAGGTTTGTCTCTACCTTGGAGGCAGGATGTGAATTCTCCTAAAACATGAGAAGGGCTGACCTTCACGTGGGTGCAAGTCGAATTGATTGTCTCGATGAGGTCCAAAAATCCTCATGCCGAGAATTTAAAGTGCTCCCAGGTGGGTTGCCTCCCAAGAGGCAAACAGAAGCCAAATACAAAACTTGTCTGAAATAGTGTCACTTCAACCCAGGCCTTCAAGAATTCTCACAGGTAGTGTTCCAAGGGAAGTCAGTTCACAATCATAAATCACAGATCAGATGAAGAAATTCACCAGCATTAGCAGTAGAGCCAGCAGATTCAACCAGAGTGGAATTATCAGATTTCTAATGTAAAATTAAGTGTGTAAATACACTTTTAAAAATAGTGATGCTGCTTTTTAAAAAAAATAAATGAGAAGCTTGGAAACATAGGCAAGAAACAAGATATTGTAAATAATGACCAGACCTATTTGGAAGAGGATGAAGTAGAACTTCTAAAAATAAAAAAATGATTAACATTAAAAATTAAGTTACTAGATTAAAGAAGAGATTAGACATAGCTGAAGAGAGAATTAGTGAAAGTGAATATTAAAAGAAATTACATAGAATGCAGCCCACCAAGAGGTGGAAAGCATATGAGTGGTTAAGAGACACAGAGAAGAGCAAATTGGGGCCATCCAGTCTGCAGAAGACAACTGGCCAAAGATGTAAAAATGAAAATGATGTAGCTATCTTAATATCCAAGTAGACTTCAAAGCAAAATGCATTACTAGAGATAAAACTCTATAATCATAAAAGGTTCAATTCAGTTTTATTTAGATATAATAATTCTAACTGTATATGTCTAAGAGCATGATTTCAAAATACAGAGAGTAAAAGTTAACAGAAATACGAATAATAATGGACAAATCTACAATCATAGAGAAACGTTTTAACAGACCTTTTCTTTGACTGATAGAAAAAATGGCCCTCTAAATCAGTATATATATAGATTTGAACAAAAGATTAACGAATTACTTAGTAGACATCCTTAGCGTATCCCAGGGAAGGTCTGAAAAATACACGTTCTTTTTGGTCACATACAGGAACATTTTAAAATCATTTAAGAAAAAAAAATTAGGCCACAAAGCTTTTCTCAACAGATTTAAAAAGATTGAAATCATACAGAGTATGTTCTTTGTGTACAGTAAGATTGACCAGAAGTCAGTAACAATAACCAGAGGATGAATAATCTCACAAACATAATGTAAGGTCAGATATCAAGAATAGAAAGAAATCAGACACAAAAGAATACATGTGGTATGGTTTCATTCTATTAGAAGTTCAAAAATGAGGCAAAATTAGACTATAGTGTTTGTGGCTGCATGTTAAGGCAGAAAGCGAACAAAGAAAAATAAGAAAATGATTATCATAAAAGGGTGATAATTTCCTTCAGGAGGGAGGGGCCTTGTTCAGAGCATCACAGCACAAGAAGTTCCTTCTTGTTCTGTCATCAAAAATATATCAACTGTCCTTAAGTGCTTATTCTTCCAGATGAACTTCAGAATGATGTCAGATTCCCTAAAAAGCTCATTTGGATTTTGGAATTGGAATTGTGTTAAATTTGTAGATTTCTTCTGGAATTATTTGCACCTTTGAAATACTGAGTCTTCCTATCTAGGGATATGGTATGTGTTTCCAGTTACCCAGGTTTTGTTTGTTGTTGTTTTTTAAGATTCCTTAGAAAAATTTTAGAGCTTTTCTCATAGAGTCCACATTTCTTGTTAAGCACATTCTTAAGTATTCATTAATTTTACTGCTAATGTAAATGAGGTCCCCTGTCCCCACCATGTTTTCCAACTGGTATTGCTAACATGTGGAAAAGCTGTCGATTTTTTTTTAACTGCCTATCTTATTATTAGTTTTAATTCCAGCCGTTTATTTTAAAATAATATTTGTTGAGGTTTTTGTTGTAGGGTAGGTATTAGTCACTTTGTAATTTTTACATTTACTTGCTGTTTCTCGTCTACAGTTGAGAAAATGAGGCTCAGCAAGGTATAAAGAGATTGTTCAAAGTCACACAGCTAAACTGTCGTTGGAGCTGGGGTTTTAATTCAGTTATATCTCTAACTGAAAAACGCTACCATGGGATTATATTTTCCCTGATTAATTTAATTCAACAACAAATTATATAAAGATATTATGTTATAGAGATGAATGAGACAATGAATGTAAACTCGCCAGGAATATAAATGAACGATCCAAATTAATGTAGCGATTTCATTGTGAAATCGAAGGTAGGAGATTAATTGGAGAATAGCTGAGATCTGGCACTGCCTTTATCACCCTTTTATGACAATCATTTTCTTATTTTTTCTTTGTTTGTTTTCTTTGAGCAGTTTAGAAGTCATAGAGTTTTCTCGTTTATAAAATTTTTGAGATGTCCTCTAAACATTTATGTCTGATACGTTATGAACCAGATGTCTTCCCAGTGGATTTTTTTTTTAATAGTAAAAGTGACATTTAGTGAGCCGTTTAAATGATGATGATGGTGGACACATCTAAGATTTCTTTGTAGTGTTGACCTTCTCCAGACTAGTTCTTAGAACAGAAGGACTGGAAAGTGTTCGTCCTTGCATTCAACACCAATTTTATTTTGCACCTTTGAAGGTGCCACTCTGTCTGGGTGCTGAGTATTACATATTGAATAAAAAAGACAAATTATAAACAAGAAAATTAGGTACAGTTGACCCTTGAACCACTTGGAGGTTACAGTTGGCCCCCTGGATACATGGTCCCTCTGCATCCATGGATTCAACCAACTGCAGATCAGGTAGTACTGCAGTATTTACTATTGAAAATAACCCCCATAAGGGAACCCAGGCAATTCAAACCCGTGTTGTTCAAGGCTCAGGTGTATCTATCTTGAGAGAAGTGCTGTGAAGAAATGATCTGGGTGCAGGTGAGAGGTACCTAGCCATTTGAGAGTGGGGTAGGCAAGGGAAACAGCTTGTGACAAGGCCCTGAAGTGAAGCATGTCTTAAGGAACCTAACAAAGGCCAGTGTTGCCAGAGGACAGGGAGTGAGGCAAAAGTTGGAACATCTGAGGTTAGCTAAGTGGGCAAGGGCTGTAACATGCAGGACCATTGAGACCGAAAGAAGGAATTTGGATTTCATTCAGAGAGCAGTGGGGAAATTTCTAGGAAGGGTACCAACAGGGACCAGTTTAGGATATTAAGACATGGTGATGGCTGCTACCGAGAAGAACAAGAGTGGCAGTGGGCAGAGCAGGTGGGAAGCTGATGCTGCACACCAGGGTTTCCCAGCCACGTACTGACATCTGGGGCTAGCTGACTCTTTGTCAAAGGGGTATCCTGTGCCTTGAAGCAGCATCTCTGGCTTCTTCCCACTAGATGCTCGTAATAGCCCTCCTCTCACTTTCCAAGTTGTAACAACCCAAAGGTCTGCTGACATTTCCAGAAGTCTGCTGGTGGGGGTGAGATCATCCCCAGTTGTGAGCCACTACTCATAACCAGAGGGAAATAAAGACTTGGGGTGGAGTGATGGCAGTAGAGGTAGAAAGACGTGCTCGGATTTGAGACCCTCTCAGGTAGAAGGGGATGTGCCGGATTATGTGGGGTAATGGGCTGAGAGAATTCTCCACGGTCCTTCATTGCCAGGTTTTTCTGGAAAAACTTCCTTTGCGTTATTTGGAAACCTTAAAATTTACCCATTCACCCTTGCTCTTTCTCATGCCTTAGGTCTTCCAAATATTGTGTCTGCCTTGTGTTCTATAGACAGAAAAGATCCATTCCCCCCCTCCACCCCACATACAAACCACACCATTTCAAACCCTGGAGAGGTGACAGAGGTGCTTGGTCTCTCACCAGGAATCCTGAAGTGGGTGAAACTGATCGACAACTTCGAAGGGGAATATGACTATGTAACGAACGAGGGCACAGTGTTCACGTTCAAGACAAATCGCCATTCTCCCAACTACCGCCTGATCAACATTGACTTCACAGATCCCGAGGAGTCCAAGTGGAAGGTGCTTGTTCCTGAGCATGAGAAAGACGTCTTAGGTAAGAGTACATGCCGCTTGGAAGTTGTGCTTTTGTTTCTGGTAAGAACGTCAGGAAGTTGGTGCATCATCTCTCGTTCTCTGGTGACCGGTTACAAGGTGAAGAACCTTCAACCTCTAATTGTGAAATGTCTCAACAGCGCAACTAGGTGTTTACTGTGTGACATCTCTGTAGTTAGTACAATAGTGTGTGGGGTCTTCAAAAAATTGTGAAGGTGTGAATCCAGACCTTCAAAGGTAGTGCTTTGCTTTTCTTAAAAAAAAAAATATCCACTGTCTTTGTGTAGTTATTGTCTGATAATCACTAATGTTTAGTTTTTTTAAAATCAGTTGGATTCAGAATCCTTAGCTTTTAGCTTCTGAATAACCTTTGGCTGTTTATAGTACACCTATTATAGATCTTAGGGTGGATTTACAGTCCTCTTACCGGAAAAGAGAAGAGACTCTTGTCAGAGTTAATTGAAATACATTGCACTTGATGCTGTGTGCACTGCGCTACGGTAACCTTGAGAACCTCAATTCTTTATCTGTCATGTTTCAGAGTTCCTTTAAGTTCCCATTACTGATTTTCTCAGTGCTTTTCCAAAAATAATATACTGCTTTATAAGTTACTTCTTGCCTGAAAGCTGGATTCAAAATGGGACTCTCTAATTTTGTTACGCTTTTTGACACAAAAGGAGAGGCGAGTTCGTTCAAGCCAGTGAAAAGTTTGCTTGTGGAGGTGAACTTCTGCTGATGGGTTGAATGGGCATAAAATCTAGGGCCATCCCCAAATGGGAAGGTATAAGGTGTATATAATTAGGAAAATAATTCCTTTTGAGAGCTGCAGAGTGGCCCAGTGTCACATAAAGCAGTCCTGACATGGGTTTTTCAGTGAATTAAGGCACAAGTATTGGAGTCAGATCCAGGTGCACATCCTGGAAAAGTAAGGACCTCTTCCCCACTGGCTCAAGGCAGTGTGCTCTATGCCTGCAGATATTTCAGCCTGGCCTTGCTTAGCGGGTAGAGCGGAAGGTGGTCAGATGATTACAGCTGAGTCTCTGAGCGCTTCCCGAGGGCTCTCCCGCCGGGCCCTTGCTTGCGCAGTTCCCTTGGCCCTGGAGGAAGCGCTGCTCTGGGTGTTTGCCTGGGATCCCCTTCACCCCTGGGCTTCTGGCTCATCCCTCTGCCTGCTTCTGTAAAGAGGTCTCCAACACCTCAGGCAGTTCTGTCAGACAGGACCCAAGGCAGCGCCATCCATGCTCTTTCCTACACAACCCCCATTTGCAGCCCCAGGGCAGCAGCCCATCCTGGGCTCCTCCACAGTCCACGGTCCATACGTGCTTCTCAGCTTTGGATTAGGCACCGGTGCTCTGTCTCTCTCAGGCTGGGGTTTTCCCCAGCGGGGAGGGGGACTTACAGCATGACAGGGGGCTCTTTCCAAGGAAATCGCTTCACCTATGTCCTCAAAACCTTCCATTCACTCTCTGACCCTCGTATATTTGGTTGAGGGATCCCACAAGTCCTAGAACAGGTTTTCTGCCTTTTCCGTGAACACCTTCATGCGACTTTGGTAACCTGATGACTTCTGTCCAAACGGAGACAGAATGTCCCCCCCTACGGGTGGTAAGAGCCAGCATTTAGTGAGTGCTTCCTAAGTGCCACAGGAGGGGCGCTCAGGCCTTGGCGGGTCCAAGGGAGACTTGGTGGCACACATCTTCCTGAAGAGTGAGTGCCCTGGGTGTTTTTCAGGTTCGAGTCAGGTTGGAACAGCGATTCTCATGTAGGGAAGCATCAGATACAAATATTTCCCAAGGCGTGTGAATTTTCTGCCTTTTAAAGCCCCCCTAAAGCAGTTTTAACTGTACCTTAAGGTAACATCCTATCTCACTTGCAGATCTAATGAAATGCAAATCAAGGTTATATTTTTATAACCTTTCCTCTAAAAGGTTATAAGTTCTTTAGACTGGAAAGGGGAAACCTTCAGTATTCACAGAACTCATCAATTCAAAGAGAAGCGCAGTTGAAATGGCAGTGTGTCATTAGCACAGAATGCCTTATTGAGAATAAAAACTAGAGATGAGTCATAAAGTACAGCTGTAAAGTCAGAGCTTTTATTAATGACAGTCTACAAATCACCTTGTCCTTTTCCTATTCACTTTGTCTGTTTTAGAATTCTGATGTACTCGTAGTTAACACAGATTGATTATTTTTGGACAGAAATAATTTACTTCAGTTTTTTTCCCCTTACTTTCCTTAAAACATTAAAGCCACATGAAATATATTGCTTGATTGAAGCACTTGAAAAGTCCTATTGGATGAACAAATTACTTTCAGGTGTAAGAGTTCTTCCTTATATCCTCACTTGAGGAAAAGTTTGCGGTCGTAATCTAAACCACCCGACGAGACTGAGGCCCCTGGGGATCCTCAGAGCTCCCTCTGGCCTGTGTCTTGTTGATCATTGATAACGTTATATGCGTGAACTACTAGTTTCTTGGGTTTAAAAATAAGCAGTGTCAAGAGCCCCTTGCCCTGCATCCCACCATGAGACCCAAGAAAGGCTTTTCTTTTCCACGCGCTAGAGCTGTTCCCTGCAGCCCTGTCCTTGCTTCCATTTACTAAAGCATCTCTCCCTCTGGATGGCCTGTCCTTAACGCTGGCCCATCTCGTCCAGAGCACGACAGATTGTGCTTGGTGCCTGCCCCCCTGCTTTCTCCTTTCCTCCTCTGCTCACTCACCTCCGCTCTCCCATCTCCGTCTCCGTCTCGGATGGTACCATCACTGAAGCTGCAGCCCTGGGCACCAAGGGGCCTCCTGTCTCTGCCTCATTTTCCTGTCCCCACACTTGCCACGTCCTGGTGAGTCTTCCTAGGAGATGCCTTTTGTTTCTTTGCCCCCTTCTGCAGACTTTATCCCTAGCTTGATGTGGTGTTCTGCCCGGCTTCTTACAGTTGTGTGTTCGGGTCTCCCCTCCACCCTCTGTGCACCTCTGTTGTTCTCTGGTCAGTCGTCGGATGCATACATCTGATATCTTTATGTATGTCACCCTTCTCTCCAACAGTAGCTCCTCAGTAACGGCTGAGTCAGAAAGGCCCAAACTCCCCCCTACCTGGCTCACCCAGTCCCCCATCAAACCACCACTACTGCCCCCGCCCACCCCTGAATGGAACAGCGGTTTTCTTCTTGAAAATGGATCTCTACCTCATTCTTTCTCCCAGTCTCCTTCCCTCGCTCCCTTCCTTCCTGCTGTTGGTTCATTCATGTTCCTTTTCTCTCTCCTCATCCCCAGCTCTGGCCTTCATTCCTTGAGTCATGTTTCCCCACCTTCTGGTCCCCCAGAGAGCTGTCCTGTTCCCGACACCACCAGGCCCCCCGCCTTCACACCCCTGCCCTCCAGACATAATTCAGCATTTGCTCAAGGGCTCTCTCTTATTTGGGGTCCCAACCAACCACTCATTCACCCTTGTTTACAAGTTACTACTTGTATTTTTACACGATTGTGTCTCAAGGGCAGAAATGACCTCATCTTCTTGCTGGTCCGTCCAGCACCCTGTAGGGTATCTGGCACATACATTTACATGTAATACAGTTTTGTTGAATAAATGATCCTGACAGATGTGGATCGTGATTCGGGCTTTGTTGTTTTCCTTCTTACACCTCCTGTAGCATGGTATTGGACACAAAATAGGTAAGCAGGGTTATTTGTATTACACACGTTATCTAGATCATCAAAAGCTCCTGGCCCCAGGTGGAGAATATCTTGTTACCTCTGGAGATGACGGTGGCAGTGATTTATTAAAGGGATACGCTGAAAACGTGATGCATGATTAACACCAATTATAAAATCACTTGCAAGTCTCACTGCCGCAGAGCACAGCGTAGAACTCAAGAACTATTGTTCGGTGAAATGAGTATGTTTTGGGCTAATTTTCAAAACTACATTATGCTTTATCTGTTGTTATCTTTTCAGAGTGGGTAGCTTGCGTCAGGTCCAACTTTCTGGTGTTATGCTACCTCCATAACGTAAAGAACCTTCTGCAGCTTCACGACCTAGCCACCGGTGCTGTCCTCAAGACCTTCCCGCTTGAGGTCGGCAGTGTCGTGGGGTACAGCGGTCAGAAGAAAGACACCGAAATCTTCTATCAGTTTACCTCCTTTTTATCTCCAGGTGAGAGTCTTTCCACCAATGTTGTCCAGTTTAAAAATCAGACTCACGTTTGGGTTTCTTTTGAGAAAGAGAAAAATAGTGCTGTGGTATTGAAAATCCCACATGCTGTATTACAGCCAAAATTACTTAGTGGGAATAAAACAGTAAAACAGACGCTCAGAACGAAGGGGAACATGAACACCTAAAACTGCACTCTCATTAATCTTATATCCTGAGTCTCTCTTCCAGGGACAGGACCATCTGCTGTTCTAGGTTGATTTGAAAAATTAGTATGAACAAGTATGACCTTAGAGTCAGCCTTTGGTCTACAAAACACACACGGTGCAAATAACTAAAATTGTTAAATAAAAATCTGTGGTCACATCTGACATTAATAAATTGTTTTAAAACTGAGAATAAATTCTGCTCTTGTTAAACTGGATTAAAATATAATTGTGAAAGTTTAGTCTTACATCAAGTGGGGGGGGGATTTTGCTACTTGGTTCTAGTAGAAAAGGAAACACTTGTAAATTGCAATTTTGTGGTATCAGTTAATTTTCCCCAAAGTGAACATAGCTCTCTGTATAACTTTTTTTTTTAAGTTGGTCACACTCATTTTGCTTGTTTTGGTTTTTTCCCGTTTCTCCGCTTGGCTGCAGTGTTTCTGTTACAGCTGAAGCCATAACACAGACCCTGATTTGTCCCAGGAGCCTGGCTCAGTTGGCAGTTTGCAGTTGACTGGGTAGACCCTATCCTGAAAGCAATCTGGCTGAAAAGATGTCTGCACTTTCCTTGCTTGTTTTTTGAGCTCCTTCATCGTCCTTTTTGTCCTACCCAGTTTTGTTGCAAGAGTTTGGTCCTCAGCAAATAAAGCAGACGTAGGGGAGAGCCCAGCAGGTGCAGAAGTGGCCTTGTCCTCCTCCTGGGGTTTGGCAGATGACAGTGATGCCTGATCCACTTATTTTTTTTGTGCCTCAGAGTCACAGAGCAGGCAGTCTTTAAGGCATCCTATCGTCGTGACAGGTTGCCGTCAGGGTTATTAAAACCAAAAGAGTGATGCTCTGTACGTAGGGCTGATGGTACATCTGGAACACTTAGCAAGCTTTACTTGCCCATGTGCCTTTCAGAGGATCTCACAGAGATGTGGAAACCATGCCCAGGGCCAGGAGTCTGGAACTGACCTCACGTCAGGGTGTCTCGAGCCTCACCCCTCCTCCCCTGGGGCTTGGGGGACAGTGGCAGCCAGTGGGCAGGAACCAAGAGAAGTAGCTTTCCTCCAGAGAGAGCCATTCTCAACCCCTGCCGCGGGATCCACGCCTTATTTCCTCAACTTACGCTGGTTCCAGAAATTTCACTTTGGAAAACCTCATAGCCTTTAAACGGTGATAACGGATAGAGGGCAATGAGGAGAACAGAGCAGCGCTGACTCACCTGCTCTTCGTAAAAGCCAGAGTCCCCAAAGGCCTGTAAACCACCTTCAGTGACCCCATGTGGCCATTTATTTCAGGAACAAGTTCATCATTACCCAGGGATGAAAGGGCTCACTGTCCCGGCATAAAATGATGAGTTCTGTACCAAGCAGTGAAATACTACCCGTGACTGTGGCTGTGAAGTTTGGAAAGAGAAGTGCGTTGTTAGTTCTGTATGGACAGGCAGCTCCTGAGCAAAGCTTTAATTTGTTGCCGCAGTGCTTTGTTCTTCCCCTTTGTCTTTTCTTATTCATTTTGCCTCCTGCTTTTTCTTTTCTCTCCTTCATGTAATTTGATATCTAAAACCGGAGAACGGGGCTTCCAGACTCAGGCCTTCTTATCCAAATGTAAAAATGGCCATCAGATAATTAAACTAGATTCCTTGAAAGCAGGAATAGCAGTGTG
>NW_006792596.1:1482459-1496556 GCF_000442215.2 Lipotes vexillifer
CAGGAATGGCAGTGTGTACATACACACTGCCACATACATGCATGTCCGCGCAAAGGCTGTCTGGCGCTGATCTCTGCAGATTGGCTGTCCACTACTGCAGTAAACAGCAGAGACACTAAATTATAAATAAAGCCCTGGGGCCAAAAATACCTGCAGTGCCAGCTGCTGTGGACACGTGGTACGTCTGGCAGGTGAACACCAGCTGACTGTTTCCCATGGAGGTACATAGTGAAGACACGTCTTGAGCCAAGCCATTTGTACCTTGAGTCGCACTTGCAAGAAAAGAGGCGGCAGCCAGGGCAGTTTGGAGCACGATACACTTATTCCCTGTGGCTCAAACCACTTAGTGGTCGAGCCGACTGATTCTCTACTCATGGAACCTTGGAGGGTTGTCTAAGGCTCACTCCAGACTTGCGTGTGTTGTAATAATCCAGTATAGGCGTCCCAGTTGCATGGCTCCGAGAGACAGCGAGAAGAAATCAAAGAACCTTTCCCAGGCTCTTTGGGAAAGGCATAAAAATGTTTCAAGACTTTTATTTTTTTAGAGCAGTTATAGGTCCACAGCAAACCTGAAGGGCTGGTACAGAGATTTCCTATGCACTCTGTGCCCCACACATGCACTGCCTTTGCCGTCATCAGCATCCCTGCTACAGGGTACATCCCCTGTGACAAATGATGAACCTGCATGGACACACATCATAGTTGCCTGAAGTCCATGACTTACCTTAGGAGTCACTCTTGGTGCTGTACATTCTAAGTTTGGAGAAATGTATGATGACGTGTATCCATCATTGTGATGCCATGCAGAGTATTTTCAGTGCCCTTAAAAGCTTCTGTGCTCGGCCCTTTTCATCCCTTCCCCCAGCCAAGGCCCTAGCAGCCACTGATCTTTTCACTATCTCCATAGCTTTGCCTTTTCCAGAATGTCACGTAGTGGACTCATAGATTATGTAGCCTTTTCAGATTGGCTCCTTCACTTAGTAATATGAGTTTAAGGTTGTTCCATGGCTTGATGGCTTATTTCTCTTTAGCACTGAGTAATATTCCATTGCTTGGATGTCCCACAGTTTATTTACACATTCACCTACTGAAGGACATCTTGGTTGCTTCCGGCTTTTGGCAATCATTAATAAAGCTGCTGTAAACATCTGTGTACAGGTTCTTGTGTGGACATGTTTTCGACTCCATTGGGTAAATAACCAAGGAGTGCAAACAATTTTTGAGAGACTTGTTTTAGTTTGTGGGGTTTTTTTCTTTTAATAACCTTAAAACCCAACCTATAATCGGATGAAACAGTATCTACATGGGTCATCTTCACAAAGTTCTTTTGCCTTCTTTTTGCATATCCGATTTTCCAGATTCCTCTGATGATTCCTTAGCAACCTCTAGGGTTGCCCCTTCCTCCTGACTCCCATTTCTTTCACCTCCTTACATTTATTCAAATTATATATAGCAGGAATATTCGAGCTGATCGTCCCTGCCTCTTTCCTATTGCTAGAATAGCCTTGTTAAAACACTGTTTCATCAGGAGACCCATCTCAAGTGCAGACACCTCGTGTGATCTTAAGGGAATTCCATAATTCAGTTCTCTTTTGCCCTTAAACTTCGAAATTATTCCCCAGAGATCACCTGACCAGTCCTCTCTGATTCATGATTCTAGGATGGTTTCTCCAATCCCTTCAGGTGCTTTTCGTGTCTGGATGAAGTGGGGCAGGTACTAATGAAGCTCTTCAAAAATTAACATACATGTGAAGGCAGCAATTTGCCCTCAAGATTACATTTATCGGGGCTTCCCTGGTGGCGCAGTGCTTGAGAGTCCGCCTGCCGATGCAGGAGACGCGGGTTCGTGCCCCGTTTCGGGAGGATCCCACATGCCACGGAGCGGCTGGGCCCGTGGGCCATGGCCGCTGAGCCTGCGCGTCCGGAGCCTGTGCTCCGCAAATGGGAGAGGCCACAACAGTGAGAGGCCCGCATAACGCAAGAAAAAAAAAAAAAAAAAAAAGATTACATTTATCTGGGCAAGTACAGTATTCAGTGTATCTGGTAATTTAGAATGTATGCCCGGAGTGTAGTCTGGAAGTATGTTATATATAAAGTCATATTCCAACAACTATCCAACTATAACTTAAACTAAGAAAGCCAGGACTTCGGTCATGTTACACATCTCCCCACTGTCAGTGTTAATCATGTTCCCTATTATAAACCTTAAAATAATTTGTAAGCGTGAGAAGTGAGATAACATTCACAGGGATTAGCAGTCCTGCTGTTAAGGAATCTGAATGTATTACTGTTTGCCAGTGGGGGGCAGAGTGCTGTTTCTCAGCTGTTAGTGAAGTTCACACGTACACAGAGGAGTTGAAAAGAAAGCAAGCTGCCATTTTAACACATGATCAATCAATTTGAATGTGCCCTGTGGGAGTACCGCTTAGTTTCTGGTTTTCCAGCAAGTATCAGGATCTCTAAATTGATTTTTCATATACTTGACAGCATATGTTTAAAGTATTCTGTGGGAGGGCTGTTTCCATACCAGCCACTCCAGATGACTAATTCTGTTTCATAAACTATAGCAATGTTGCTGTTTTCAAACAGTAACGATTCGTCTTAGTTATTGTTTCTTTGGTTTAGTTCTTGAATGTTAGAGTGTAGTAGCGTTAAATTAAGGAAATGGAATTTTCATTAGTGGTTAAAATAAGCTAAAATGTTGTGGTGTGTGTTCATCAATCTGTGTTGTGCACAATTACTGGGATAATCAAAATTTTAAAGGCAACTCCAAAAGGCTACCCTAAAAGGCTATCTTTCGTCCTTGATTGCTATCCACATGTGTGTCCACAGATGGGTGGGTATCAGGTGGCAGGCGCCCCAGGGTTCCCATCAGGATACCCCTGAATGGCTGCTGACTTTGGGCAAGTAATTTGAGTTTTCCGTCTTAATCACTTCTCAGGTAAAATGGCCTTACATGAAGTTTCCCATCTTCTTTGACCTGTTCTCCTAAGTGACCTGGCTTGGGGAAGACCTGTTAAGTTTCTGCGGTTAGGTTTAACTATTCTCATAGTCACAGAATGCATTAGAATCTTCTAAAATGAATACCCAGATGACTGTTGTAAAAAGGAAGGCCAAACACGATGATGATGATGATGAAGTGTGAACTGGTGATGATGACATGGTGATAATGAAGTCAGGCACTCCACACGCCTGACCGTTGTGGGCTCTCTTGCTACAGTGACCTTACACGGCACTGCTGACGGTGCTTTGTGATCTTTGCCCCCCTTGTATCTAGTGAGTTTGTGGACTGAACTTAAGACTTCCACTTCCTTCTAGGTATCATTTATCACTGTGATCTGACCAAAGAGGAACTGGAGCCCAGAGTCTTCCGAGAGGTGACTGTGAAAGGAATCGATGCCTCCGATTACCAGACAGTCCAGGTATGGAGCATTTGATCCTGACAATGTGAGTCAGAAAAATCTGACTTTCAGGCCATGCACACCCCACTTTGTCAGGAGCCGTGGAGGTAATCCACAACAATACGGGCAACAGATATTTGGGGAACGTCTGCTGTTTCTGGGCATTGAGCCAGGCGTGGTCCCTGTCCTCCTAGAGTTTAAAGGTTCTGCTCCCGGAACTGCTACTCTTGACAGGAAGCCAGAGTCCCTTGTCTGGATGATCAAGGCAACACAGTTTGTCTGCTTGCTTGAAAGTGGGTTGTTTTCTGGCTCAGGTCTCGTGGTGTCATAAATAACAACATAGATCTGCTCTACATAAAATACTGAAGTGCTAGGAGCCAGCCTTTTCAGTCTGAAATTCGTCTGTATGTCTGCCTGGCACAGGGAGAGCATGCCATAAAATATTAGAATGGATGAATTAACTGTTTAATTGTCATGGCACCACCAGTTCAGTCTCTGGTCACCATCCTTTCAGGTTAAGAATCTCCATTTTTGTTTTCTTCGCTCCCCAACCTTACTGAGTCTCCCAGAAACGGAATCACTTAACTAATCGATGATGCAGGATGACTCTGTTCCTTTGCAGTGAGAGGTCACCTGTCAGGCACCAGGTGTTCATCAGGGCTCTCCCACCAGGGGGCTGGACCACAGAGACGACAGATTAAGAATCAGACTGTTGTTTGTAAAGGAAAGTTAGAAAAAAGAGCACTGATGCCCCCGAGAATGTTTCTGTGAAACTAGGGAATCATTTTACCTCAGTGAATTGCCCTTCACCTGTCTAGGAGTAGTCTAGATGATGGGCTAGATCTAGTTCAAAAATAAATAAAACCTTTTTTTTTTAATGAATTATGCTTTTTATTTATTTCTGTTTATTTTTTTTTAAAATCCTTATTGGAGTATAATGGCTTTACAATGGTGTGTTAGTTTCTGCTTTATAACACAGTGAATCACCTATACATGTACATATATCCCCATATCTCCTCCCTCTTGCATCTCCCTCCCACCCTCCCTATCCCACCCCTCTAGGTGGTCACAGAGCACCAAGCTGATCTCCCTGTGTTATGTGGCTGCTTCCCACTAGCTATCTGTTTTACATTTGGTCATGTATATATGTCCGTGCCACTCTCTCACTTCGTCTCAGCATACCCTTCCCCCTCCCCGTGTCCTCAAGTTCATTCTCTACGTCTGCGTCTTTATTCCTGTCCTGCCCTGAGGTCCTTCATAACCTTCTTTTTTTTTTTTTAACATTCCATATATATGTGTTAGCACACGGTGTTTGTTTTTCTCTTTCTGACTTACTTCACTCTGTATGACAGACTCTGGGTCCATCCACCTCACTACAAATAACTCAATTTCGTTTCTTTTTATGGCTGAGTAATATTCCATTGTATATATGTGCCACATCTCCTTTATCCATTCATCTGTCGATGGACACCTAGGTTGCTTCCGTGTCCTGGCTATGGTCTGGCTGTTCACTGCAGCTATAGAGCTGCAGTGAACATTGTGGTACATGACTCTTTTTGAATTATGGTTTTCTCAGGGTATATTGCCCAGTACTGGGATTTCTGGGTTGTGTGGTAGTTCTATTTTTAGTTTATTAATGAGCCTCCATAGTGGCTGTATCAATTTACATTCCCACCAACAGTGCAAGAGGGTTCCCTTTTCTCCACACCCTCTCCAGCATTTATTGTTTGTAGATTCTTTGGTGATGGCCATTCTGACTGGTGTGAGGTGATACCTCACTGTAGTTTTGATTTGCATTTCTGTAATGAGAAGTGATGTTGACCATTCTTAATGTGTTTGTTCGCAATCTGTATATCTTCTTTGGAGAAATGTCTATTTACGTCTGCCCATTTTTGGATTGGGTTGTTTGTTTTTTTTGATGAGCTGCATGAGCTGCTTGTTAATTTTGGAGATTAATCCTTTGTCAGTTGCTTCATTTGCAAATATTTTCTCCCATTCTGAGGGTTGTCTTTTGGTCTTGTTTATGGTTTCCTTTGCTGTGCAAAAGCTTTGAAGTTTCATTAGGTCCCATTTGTTTATTTCTGTTTTTATTTCCATTTCTCTAGGAGGTGGGTCAAAAAGGATCTTGCTGTGATTTATGTCATGGAGTGTTCTGCCTGTGTTTTCCTCTAAGAGTTTGATGGTGTCTGGCCTTACATTTAGATCTTTAATCCATTTTGAGTTTATTTTTGTGTATGGTGTTAGGCAGTGTTCTAATTTCATTCTTTTACAAGTAGCTGTCCAGTTTTCCCACCACCACTTATTGAAGATGCTGTCTTTTCTCCATTGTATATTCTTGCCTCTGTTATCAAAAATAATGTGACATATGTGCATGGGTTTATCTCTGGGCTTTCTATCCTGCTCCATTGATCTATGTATTTGTTTTTGTGCCAGTACCATACTGTCTTGATTACTGTAGCTTTGTAGTATAGTCTGAAGTCAGGGAGCCTGATTCCTCCAGCTCCGTTTTTCTTTTTAAGATTGCTTTGGCTATTCAGGGTCTTTTGTGTTTCCATACAAATTGTGAAATTTGTTCTAGTTCAATGAAAAATGCCAGTTTGATAGTAGTTTGATACGGTAGTTTGATACGGACTGCACTGAATCTGTAGACTGCTTTGGGTAGTATAGTCATTTTCACAATGTTGATTCTTCCAATCCAAGAACATTGGTAATCCAATCTAATCCATCTGTTGGTATCATCTTTATTTTCTTTCATCAGTGTCTTATAGTTTTCTGCATACACGTCTTTTGTCTCCTTAGGTAGGTTTATTCCTAGGTATTTTATTCTTTTTGTCACACTGGTAAATGGGAGTGTTTCCTTAATTTCTCTTTCAGATTTTTCATCGTTATTATATAGGAATGCAGGAGATTTCTGTGCATTAATTTTGTATCCTGCTACTTTACCAAATTCATTGATTAGCTCTAGTAGTTTTCTGGTAGCATCTTTAGGATTCTCTATGTATAGTATCTTGTCATCTCCAAACAGTGACAGCTTTACTTCTTCTTTTCTGATTTGGATTCCTTTTATTTCTTTTTCTTTTCTGATTGCTGTGGCTAAAACTTCCAAAACTATGTTGAATAATAATGCTGAGAGTGGGTAACCTTGTCTTCTTCCTGATCTTAGTGGAAATGGTTTCAGAGTTTCACCAATGAGAACGATGTTGTCTGTGGGTTTGTCATCTATGGCCTTTATTATGTTGAAGAAAGTTCCCTCTATGCCTACTTTCTGGAGGGTTTTTATCATAAATGGGTGTTGAATTTTGTCAAAAGCCTTCTCTGCATCTATTGAGATGATCATATGGTTTTTCTCCTTCAGTTTGTTAATATGGTGTATCACATTGATTGATTTGCGTATATTGAAGAATCCTTGCATTCCTGAGATAAACCCCACTTGATCATGGTGTATGGTCCTTTTAATGTGTTGTTGGATTCTGTTTCCTCGTATTTTGATGAGGATTTTTGCATCTATGTTCATCAGTGATAATGGCCTGTAGTTTTTCTTTGTGACATCTTTGTCTGGTTTTGGTATCAGGGTGGTGGTGGCCTCGTGCAATGAGTTTAGGAGTGTTCCTCCCTCTGCTATATTTTAGAAGAGTTTGAGAAGGATAGGTGTTAGCTCTTCTCTAAATGTTTGATAGAATTCGCCTGTGAATCCATGTGGTCCTGGGCTTTTGTTTGTTGGAAGATTGTTAATCACAGTCTCAATATCACTGCTTGTGATTGGTCTGTTTATATTTTCTATTTGTTCCTGGTTCAGTGTCAGAAGACTGTGCTTCTCTAAGAATTTGTCCATTTCTTCCAGGTTGTCCGTTTTATTGGCATAGAGTTGCTTGTAGTAATCTCTCATGATCCTTTGTATTTCTGCAGTGTCAGCTGTTACTTCTCCTTTTTCAAATTCTATTGATTTGAGTCTTCTCCCTTTTTTTCTTGATGAGTCTGGCTAATGGTTTATCAATTTTGTTTATTTTCTCCAAGAACCAGCTTTTAGTTTTATTGATCTTTGCTATTGTTTCCTTAATTTCTTTTTCATTTATTTCTGTCTGATCTTTATGATTTCTTTCCTTCTGCTAACTTTGGGTTTTTTTTTTTTTTCTTCTTCTTCTTTCTCTAATTGCTTTAGGTGTAAGTTCTGGTTGTTTATTTGAGATTTTTCTTGTTTCCTGAGGTAGGATTGTATTGCTATAAACTTCCCTCTTAGAACTGCTCTTGCCGCATCCCATAGGTTTTGGGTCGTCATGTTTTCATTGTCATTTATTTCTGGGTATTTTTTGATTTCTTCTTTGATTTCTTCAGTGATCTCTTGGTTATTTAGTAGTGTATTGTTTAGCCTCCATGTGTTTGTATTTCTTACAGATTTTTTCCTGTAATTGATATCTAGTCTCATAGTGTTGTGGTCAGAAAAGATACTTGATGTGATTTCAGTTTTCTTAAATTTACTAAGGCTTGATTTGTGACCCAAGATGTGATCTATCCTGGAGAATGTTCCATGAGCACTTGAGAAAAAAGTGTATTCTGTTGTTTTTGGATGGAATGTCCTATAAATATCAATTAAGTCCATCTTTTTAATGTGTCATTTAAAGCTTGTTTCCTTGTTTATTTTCATTTTGGATGATCTGTCCATTGGTGAAAGTGGGGTGTTGAAGTCCCCTACTATGATTGTGTTACTGTCGATTTCCCTTTTTATGGCTCCTTTTATGGCTGTTAGCATTTGCCTTATGTATTGAGGTGCTTCTATGTTGGGTGCATAGATATTTACAATTGTTATATCTTCTTCTTGGATTGATCCCTTGATCATTATGTAGTGTCCTTCTTTGTCTCTTGTAATAGTCTTTATTTTAAAGTCTACTTTGTCTGATATGAGAATTGCTACTCCAGCTTTCTTTTGATTTTCCATTTGATGGAATATCTTTTTCCATCCCCTCACTTTCAGTCTGTATGTGTCCCTAGGTCTGAAGTGGGTCTCTTGTAGACAACATATGTACGGGTCTTGTTTTTGTATCTATTTTACCAGTCTGTGTATTTTGTGGGGAGCATTTAATCCATTTACGTTTAAGGTCATTATGGATATGTATGTTCCTATTACCATTTTCTTAATTGTTTTGGGTTTATTATTGTAGGTCTTTTCCTTCTCTTGTGTTTCCTGCCTAGAGAAGTTCCTTTAGCATTTGTTGTAAAGCTGCTTGGTGGTGCTGAATTCTCTTAGCTTTTGCTTGCCTGTAAAGCTTTTAATTTCTCCGTCAAATCTGAATGAGATCCTTGCCAGGTAGAGTAATCTTGGTTGTAGGTTCTGCCCTTTCATCACTTTAAATATGTCCTGCCACAGTGTGTCCTGCCACTCCCTTCTGGCTTGCACAGTTTCTGCTGAACGATCAGCTGTTAACCTTATGGGGATTCCCTTGTGTGTTATTTGTTGTTTTTCCCTTGTTGCTCTTAATATTTTTTCTTTGTATTTAAATTTTGATAGTTTGATTAGTATGTGTCTTGGCGTGTTTCTCCTTGGATTTATCCTGTGTGGGACTCTCTGTGCTTCCTGGACTTGATTGACTGTTTCCTTTCCCATATTAGGGAAGTTTTCAACTATAATCTCTTCAAATATTTTCTCAGTCCCTTTCTTTTTCTCTTCTTCTTCTGGGACCCCTATAATTCGTATGTTGGTGCGTTTAATGTCGTCCCAGAGGTCTCTGGGACTGTCCTCAATTCTTTTCATTCTTTTTTCTTTATTCTGCTCTGCAGTAGTTATTTCCACTATTTTATCTTCCAGGTCACTTATCCATTCTTCTGCCTCAGTTATTCTGCTATTGATTTCTTCTAGAGAATTTTTAATTTCATTTATCATGTTGTTCATCATTGTTCGTTTGTTCTTTAGTTCTTCTGGGTCCTTGTTAAACGTTTCTTATATTTTCTCCATTCTATTTCTAAGATTTTGGATCATCTTGCCTATCATTACTCTGAATTCTTTTTCCAGTAGATGCCTATTTCCTCTTCATTTGTTTGGTCTGCTGGGTTTTTACCTTGCTCCTTCATCTGCTGTGTGTTTCTCTGTCTTCTCCTTTTGCTTAACTTACTGTGTTTGGAGTCTGCTTTGCGCAGGCTGCAGGTTCGCAGTTCCCGTTGTTTTTGGTGTCTGCCCCCAGTGGGTAAGGTTGGTTCAGTCGGTTGTGTAGGCTTCCTGGTGGAGGGGACTGGTGCCTGTGTTCTGGTGGATGAGGCTGGATTTCGTCTTTCTGGTGGGCAGGACCGCGTCCAGTGGTATGTTTTGGGGTGTCTGTGACCTTATTATGATTTTAGGCAGCCTCTCTGCTAATGGGTGGCGTTGTGTTCCTGTCTTGTTAGTTTTTGGGCATAGGGTGTCCAGCACAGTAGCTTGCTGGTCGTTGAGTGGAGCTGGGTCTTAGGGTTGAGATGGTGGTCCCTCGGAGAGCTTTCGCCGTTTGATATTACATGGAGCCAGGAGGTCTCTGGTGGACCAATGCCTTGAACTTGGCTCTTCTACCTCAGAGGCACAGGCCTGAGACTCAGCCAGAGCACCAAGACGCTGGCAGCCACACAGCTCAGAAGAAAAGGGAGAAAAAAGAAAGAAAGATAGAAAAAAATAAGATAAATAATGTTATTAAAATAAAAAATAAAAAGTAATTATTAAAAACTTAAAAAATTAAAAAGTGGTAAAAAAAAGAAGAGAGGAACCAAACCAAAAAACAAATCCACCAATGATAACAAGCGCTAAAAACTACAGTAAAAAAAAAAAACAGAACCCTAGGACAAATGGTAAAAGCAAAGCTGTACAGACAAAATCACACACAGAAGCATATACATACGCACTCACAAAACGAGAAAAGGGAAAAATATAAATATATCATTGCTCCCAGTGTCCATCTCCTCAATTTAGGATGACTCGTTGTCTATTCAGGTATTCCACAGATGCAGGGTACATCGGGTTGATTGTGGAGATTTAATCCGCTGCTCCTGAGGCTTCTGGGAGAGATTTCCCTTTCTCTTCTCTGTTCCCACAGCTCCTGGGGTTCAGCTTTGGATTTGGCCCTGCCTCTGCGTGTAGGTCGCCTGAGGATGTCTCTTCTTTGCTCAGACAGGACGGGGTTAAAGGAGCAGCTGATTCGGGGGCTCTGGCTCACTCAGGCCGGGTAGAGGGAGGGGTATGGATGCGGGGCGAGCCTGCGGCGGCAGAGGCCAGTATGACGTTGCAACAGCCTGAGGCGCGCTGTGCGTTCTCCGGGGGAAGTTGTCCCTGGATCACGGGACCTTGGCAGTGGCGGGCGGCACAGGCTCCCCAGAAGGGAGGTGTGGATAGTGACCTGTGCTCGCACACAGGCTTCTTGGTGGCTGTAGGAGCAGCCTTAGCATCTCATGCCCGTCTCTGGGTCCACGCTGATAGCTGCGGCTCGCGCCCATCTCTGGAGCTCGTTTAGGCAGTGCTCTGAATCCCCTCTCCTCGCGCACCCCAAAACAGTGGTCTCTTGCCTCTTAGGCAGATCCAGGCTTTTTCCCGGTAAATAAAACTTTGTTTACAAAACCAATGGCGGACTGGATCTGGCCGCGGGCTGCAGTTTGCCAGCCCCTCTTCTATATCAGAGGTGAACATACTGGCCTCCCGTTTTATTGGAGAGCAACCACACCTGTTTGTTCACACCGTGTCTGTGGCTGCCTTAGTGCTTTAACTGTGTAGCAGAGACTGCCTGGCCCACAAAGGCTAAAGCACTTAGTATTTGGCCCTCTAAGACAAAGTTTCCTGATCCTTAGTCTGTATAAATAGTATTTATAAAATCAGAGTGTTCTCAGTAGACATACAGGGCCTTTGTCTCGAAGCTCTGTCAGGCCTGAAATCTGCATGTACTTCTTGGGTGACGTTGGGTGAATCGTTAAACTTTTCTGCCACAATTTTTTCAGCTGTAAAACAGAGTTAGTGCGTATTTTGCAGCATCCCTGCAGGATTATATGAGATGATATATACAGGCATACCTTGTTTTATTGTGCTTCGTTTTATTGCACTTTGCAGATACTGTGTTCTTTTACAGATTGAAGGTTTGCGGCAACCGCATGTCGAGCAAATCTGTGTTGGTGCCATTTTTCCGACAGCGTTTGTCCACTTCATGTCTCTGTGTCGTATTTTGGTAATGCTTGCAAAATTTCAAACTTTTTCATTTTTATTATTATATTTGTTGTGATCTGTGATCAGTGATCTTTGATGTTACTATTGCAAAAAAGATTATGACTCACTGAAGGCTCAGATGATGGTTAGCATTTTCCAGCAATAAAGTGTTCTTTAAGATATGTACATTGTTGGGCTCCCCTGGTGGCGCAGTGGTTGAGAGCCCGCCTGCCGATGCAGGGGACACGGGTTCGTGCCCCAGTCCGGGAAGATCCCACGTGCCGCGGAGCGGCTGGGCCCGTGAGCCATGACCGCTGAGCCTGCGCATCCAGAGCCTGTGCTTTGCAACGGGGGAGGCCACAACAGTGAGAGGCCCGTGTACCGCAAAAAAAAAAGATATGTACACTGTTTTTTAGACTTCATGCTATTGCACACTGAATAGACTACAGTATAGCACAAATGTAACTTTTCTTTGCACTGGGAAACCAGAAAATTCATGTGACTGGCTTTATTCTGATACTTGGTTTATTGTGGTGGTCTGGAACTGAACCTGCAATACCTCCAAGGTATGTCCATATTAAGTGTCTGGCACATAGAATATAATCAGTGTTAGAAATAAATTCAGCAGACTTTTAGTTTTCCATAGCTATTTTGGCTTCTTTCATTTTCAGGGTGAGCCATTGCCTGCAGAGGTATCTTTTAGGGGCAGTAGCCCCCGTCTGGTGCTTATATGGTTCGTTAATTCACCATAGTCCTGCATTAGACTTTTAAAATCACTTGTAGGCTGTCATTCTTTGCTGTTTTCCATTCTCTCCATGTGTAAAAAATATGCCCCTATCAAATGTAACATTTGACCTTCTCAGGAGCTACTTCTAGGCCTTGCCTGGGCATCCTCAGGCGTGCGCGCGCGCACGTGTGTGTGTGTGTGTGTGTGTGTGTGTGATGCATGCCACTGCCTCTCCCATCGGATGCCCTCAAGGGTACAGCCTTGGCTGCCCTAGGATTGGGCAGAGTTGCCCATGAGAGACACCCCCCATCCCACCCCCCGTCTTCTTCTCATCTCTACTGTGCAGCCCCTCTGGTGTATATTTTCAAAAAACATTATTCTCATTTTTTTCTGCTTCCCACAATTCCTGCCAAAGTGAGTAATTACCTTTGGAGTTTGGGGCAGGGAGGGGGACCTGTAATCATGACAGCTTCCAGCGAGGCAGCCTCTTCTAGGGAAGTGACCTTTATTTCTCAGTGAGGATGGTAGAGTTGTTTTTCCTATCACGTAGCTGTTTTTTTCTGTTCTTCACAGATGATACACCAAGAAACTACTTAAAACCTAATTTGTATTGTTTTCATTTATAAATGAAAAGATAAAACTTTACAGTTGAGCACGTGCTTGTATGGAGTAGAAATCCCTCAGCCGTGTGCATAGCAGCCTGAAATTTCCAGATTAAACTGGGGAGGAAGCGTGCTTGGGTTATGCCCATTGCTGTGCCGTTGGAAAACTCACTGAACTCCTCTGTGTCTGGCTCTCCACTTCTCTGACGTTGAGCTACTGAAATGCTTACAACCTTTTATTTGTACTGCTGCAATAGGAGGAAAAAAAGATTAAAAGATTCATGGTGAACATATTGGTTTTACAGATCTTAAGGAGGTATGCCTGGGGCAGAGTATAGCCTCTCTAGTATAATGGCAGTAGAAGATTTTAATCGATTGATTATATACATCACACATACTGCACTGAGTTATTTAAATAGAATTCTTTCTTTGTGTAAAGGTGCCTTTGGAATGTACCGTGATGTCACAACACCGTCGACTTAAACTCCACTTTGCAGTGGTTTAGCTCAGGTGCACACAGCAGAGCTTTGACAGGAAATGTGAGCGTGACAGATGTGCTCACAATTTGATCAGGCTGTCAGTGGTGTTGCCAACAATGACCAAACTGTAAAAGCAGACCCGAGAGAGGAATCTGTGCATGAATGGAAAAAATTCCTTATAGTATGTAATAGAAACCACAGCATTTAAAAAGATACTCTGTTTTTGTTTTCAGTTACTTCAGGGTAATGATGCTTTTGATTTCGCTTGACTCTGGTGTTCATATGTATTCTGTAAGTGATTTTAAAATAAAATCCCCTGGGCTAGTCATCGTTCCTTCTTACATTCTGTGAGGCACATTATCGTTTTGAAGCAAATACTGCCGCACTGATGACCCTGCATGGTTAGGCAGTACAATTAATGGTGGTCACAGCCATGCACATCTACCTGGTGGTATAGCTGGTCAGGTGGACCAAGCCAAGGAGAGAAAAAGAGGAGGCTCGAAGAAACTCATGGCTAAATAAGCCCCAGAGGGCTGTTCTTTCATTCAGGACCCAGGGCATCTTGAATGGTGGCGGGGTAGGGGGTGGGAGTGTTCTAGATTGCTGAGGGACACAGAACAGAGCTACTGTCTGTGTAATCTTTATCCAGTCCTGACTACAGCTGTGGGTAGAAAATTGATCTGTATCGGAAATACAGATCTGATCCTGGAAAAACTTGTTTCTCTTCCGCTCTGGGGTACACATA
>NW_006792596.1:1496566-1501632 GCF_000442215.2 Lipotes vexillifer
ATAGGTTTATCAAATCTGCAATTGACTGATCTTTTTTCTCCTTTTATTGTGAATGACATGACCATGTAATATTGGTTAGAACATCTGTGCCCGTGTCTTTAAAAAGAAATTGAAATACTGAGCATTAGAAATTACGTTAATAACACAGGTTTGGTGATAAGTGATTTACCTGAAAAATCTGTCTACATTTATAATCAGTAATAAGTTTCATTTTAAACAGAAGCGAAGGAATAGAGAAATGTAGTCTGTCAACAAATATTTATGATGTGACATGCAATGCCAGGTGGTACTGTTTGAATACAGAGAAGTTCCAGACAGAGGCACTGTCCCTGGGAAATTTATAGTCAGTCTGGAAAGTTGAGACACAGAGATCTGAAAGGTCAGACACCCCCAAGGATGTTATCCCAGTGATCAAGGGAAAGGTGAAAGCTTCCATCAGCAAGGCCATGTCCTGGTCAGGGTCGTGGAGGGAGTCTTCACAGGAGAGGTGGAAACTGGGCAGGGCTTTGAGGGATGGCTGCTTCTGTAATTCCCAGGTCCTTACTGGGACTCCTGAAGAATTTTACCACAACCCTCCATTCAGAGACTGCCTCTGCCTTTTTGTAGCAGTATTTTCATAATTTCACAGGAAGTTCGAGAAGAAAGGAATTATGCCCTCAACATCCTATGCAGGTAGGGTTGCCTTTGGCAGCTGTCTTTTGCGGATGGAATAGTGTTTGCACTGTGGTTGAACGTGGCATGACAAAGGATGTAGTGTAGCAGAAATGCAGTTTTTGGTCTCCCACTGTCTCATCTTTGTTCAGCCAGCTGAGAGATTGGATTTTCTCCTCCAAAAATGAAAGACAAAACTTATAGACCTGAAAAAGAACAGTGAGTGTACTCTGAATCAACTCCCTTCACGACAGTTTCCACATTTCATAAAAGAATACATTAGAAGGAAGATTCAGTTTTATGGGGCGATAGCAAACCTAAGGCAATAGAGTACAGAAATAGTAAGAATTATAAGTATTTAACACAGATTTTAGTATCTTGATTCCTGTCCTCTTAAACTGAGGAATTTTACCTTCTGAGGTTTACCTGCAGTAATGCCTGTGAGACATCAAGAACATCCCAAAGACAGTTTGCATTGTAGCCGACCAGAAATGCTAAAATTAGATGATTCTTTGGGTTTACCAAGATGCCGTGGCGTAGAAGGAGTGGCATTTTTTTTCTTTAGACTTTTTTCTAACCTTGGCGATATCTAATTTGTAGTTGCTAGTATACGGCTTTTGCCATTCAGAGAACATGTTCTCAGAACATTAATTAGTGTTTTAATACTCATTAACTTCTGTGCTGAGTGCATGGCATATGCAGTTTTTGACTCATCCACATCCTTTGTGAGCTGACTGTTGAACTAACGATAATGTTTTTCTGTAGCGCTGTGTTCTCACAGTTAGGAATAGGTCAGAAATCTTCAGAAAATGTTAGTGAAGAGTGAATGGGGGGATGTTTTCAAAAAGAACGTCTTGAGAGGATACAGTGCTTGCATATGATTAGGAAATGGCCTTAATCAGTTGTTCTTGACGATTTTGTGCCTAAGCTTTCATGTTATTTTTTATAGTACACTTCGCAGTGACATATTCTTGCATAAACGGATTCCTGCCTTTCTTTAGAATTCTCCTTGTCGCCCAGCCATTCTAGATTGATAGCATAATATTCATATTCGGAGGGCATATGTTTGTACCTGTTTCCTCTTTAGATAGCAGCTGTGTTAAAATAATTTGACTGTAAAAGATGATAAGAAAGAGTCTTGGTTTTCTTGCTATCTTATAACAGAGAAATAGGTTATGGGGCCCAAGTGCGTGGTTGGTGCAGTTTCCGTACCATAAAGAAATCCTCTTCCATGTTTTGAAAAAGGACATTGCTTTGCAGCAAGCTGAGCTATGTAACCCACTTAGAGTAAAAATCACAAGGTTGCCTTGAGAATTGAGCAACCAAGTCCCCATAACGGTAGGCCTGGGGAGATTCCTTGAGTCTCCTGCGGGCTTCCTTGTTGCAAGGCGGAAAACAGCTTGAGGCACTTAAATAGTGCCCACTTAAGTATATTCAATTTTTGTTTAAATTTTTCCAAGAGTCATGGCTTTTGAAATCCATAAAAGCTGCGGGTTGCTGAGCTTTGCTGATACTGAGGTCAGTAGATTTCAGATTACTCACAGCTAACAACTAGCTCCAGCTCCTTGCTAGAAAACTATCCTGGGAAAAAGAAAGTTCTATTTCATTATCCTATAAAAACAAAGTAGAAAGTCACTTCCCTCTTATTAGTACTGAATCAGTAGTGTAGTTGTCATCTATGAATGGTATGTGCTAATGGTGCTTATCCTTTGCCATTTTGATAATTATTTCTGTTTTTAGAAATGAGTCTGAATCTCAAGGTGTGTTATTCAGATTAGATTAGATTTCTCCTGTGAGCAACAGGAGAAAAAGTCAAAAATAACCATGGCTTAAAGGAAGGAGATGTTTATTTTTCCCTCTCACATAAAAGAAGTGCAGGGGACATCAGTCCAGGAACAACTTGGTGTCCTAGGTGTAAGGAATCCAAGCTCCTCCTCTCTTGCTGCTTTATCCATACATGGCTTCCGTTCCCGCCATCACTTCATGGTCCTAGAAGGCTGCAGGGGTTCCAGCCATTTTATATCCACTTTCCAGCCAGCATGAAGGCAGCAATAGGGAAGAAGGGGGAAGGGCAGGTGTTTGCCCTGTTTGCCAGAGGTGACATGTATTATGTCTGCTTTCACTTTATTGGCGAAAACGTACTCACGTGGCCACACTTGGCAGAAGGAGGTTTAGAGATGTAGCGCTGATGCCGTGCACTCAGCACAGAAGTTAATGAGTATTAAAACACGAATTGATGTTCTGCGAACATGTTCTCTGAATGGCAAAACCCGTATACTGGCAACTACAAATTAGATGTAGTTTTATTCCCAGAAAAAAATGTACCAGCTAAAAATTAGGGCCTTGTTGTCAAGGAAATGGGAATGGATATTGGCGGACAACTAGCAATCTGCCACACAAAGCGAAACAGGCCTTCAGCAAAAACTTGGTGGGGACCCTGAAACCAAGGAATCCAAACGCCACCTGGTGGCCAGGTTTCTAAATCTCGGTTTCCCACTGGAAAAACGAAGACTCCAAAAAAGTTGAATTTTCAAATATTATCATTGTGAACAGTAGAAGTCACACACTACAGAGACAGAAGCACCCTTTAAAGAGGCTCTCCTGTCCCAAGAAGAAAGGCATTTAATATTTCCTCTAGGACATGAGTATTTGCTCTTCCTGAACGCTTGTCCTGACTTTAGCAGAAGTGATGCAAGAGTATATGAGACTATTTGAGCATTAAAATCAAGATGAACTGAGAGGTTACTTCTGACATGATGAGGAGGCCAGGTAAGCAGTGTCCAGATGGCTGTCCAGGCGTTTTGTTCTGTGCTAGAGTCATCTTCCTGCCTGGGGTACCAACTCCCAACCACCCCACCCCACCCCCCCCCCGGCCTGTCCCTGCAGAGGATGTGGACACAGGCCATCCTCAAGAGCCTGCTCTTTGGAATGGAAGCATGGCACGAATCAGCCTTTGGGCAGCTGTTAGGTCCCGAATTTCATAGCCGCCTCTTGCTTTTTTCCAGATGGTATGTTTTTCCACTAATGGTTTTGGGCTCTGGACAAATTGCACATACATTAGGGTTCGTCTGTTTGAACCCTCTCATTTTAAAGATGAGGAAAGTAAAGCTCAGTCTGCTCAGTGTTTTAACAAAGGTCACACCATCAGTAATTGACAGAGCCAAGACTAGAACACAGAACTCCAGAGCTGTGCTAATCCTGTGCATTTTGTTATGAGGATAAGTTATTTGCTCTCTCTATACTCGGTTGGGATTTGGTTTTCGTTTTTGTTTTTTCCACCTTTAAAATAAACAAATTAGCCTAAAAGCCTCTAAATCCCTAAGCTTCCTTACCTCTAAAAGTATGTTTCTACATCATGTAAAGATCTAGTGAGTACTTTGTAGAATTTTATGGGATCTATTAAATAATAAAAAATACTCTCTGTGTGAAAGGAGAGGCAAGACGGGCCCATAAGTTCATTTTTTAATGACTTATAAATACTGTTATGATTTATTTAAATATTCACTTCCAGTCTCCTTGTTGCATTTTAATGGAGGTCCTCATTGCATTATCCATTTATTTATGTCATATATATTATACACATAAACATTTATACATTTATGTTTTAATGTATTAAAATATACAGAGGGGCTTCAAGTCTTAAATGTGGGTCACCATGTGGCACCTTGAAACTCCATTTAAAGTATGTTCAGAAGTAAAAAACTTTAAGTATTTATGTTTTTGCTTTTGTCATCTTTGCTGGACTTCCCCCAAGGTATTATTGGGGGAAGGTTGGCAGTAATGCTAATTCTGGCACTCGGTTGCCTCTGATTCAACATCAGAAGAATATTCACAGATTTATTTTGGAAACTCTAGCCTGAGATGTTTGCTTCTTATGCAGTGAGCCTGGAAAGCAGCTTCAATGGCCAGAGCAGGAGACCTTCTCTATGGCTTTTCCTTAGAGAGGGGCATCCATTCCAGTGTCTGTCTGCAGATGTCTGCCTTCTCCATCGGTGAAGTTAGACAAAGAATTAATAGAATTGGGAGGGTGTCTAGAAATCTGATAATTGTTCAGATTTCCTCTGCATTGAGAAGGCTCGGCAGGAGAGAGTTGGGGCTTATCTTTCTCCGGCTTTTCTGTGACAATATCACTCCTAGCCCCAGGGTGCATTTTATGTAGGTTGCCAGCTAGACAAGTGTTCTCTGGCTTCCTGCTCTGCTCGCCTTTAGGGCAAAAGGAGAGAAGAGACCATAGTGTGGGCTCTTTACTTGCCACACCGTTTCCTCCCTGCCTCTGCCTTTGCCTGGAGCTGCACGGATGGTCAGTGGATGATGGCAGGAATACCAAGCCCTGTGGGTAGTCCGTTACCTCCCTGGAGGAAAAGCCATTTCTGGCCTATCACTGGTCTGTGAAGAAGGGAGGAAATTCTTTCCCT
>NW_006792596.1:1501642-1510337 GCF_000442215.2 Lipotes vexillifer
CTAAGTATAATCTTTTGATGTGGATCAGGTGTGCCCTGACACGGGTTTAGTGAAGCCGACTTGATCCTTCTCTGTGCACTCCCAGTGCTGACTCAATGTAAGGAGTAGATTAGAAATGTTGTAACAATGATAAACGTGATGGTACAGTATCGCGAAGTGGAAGGCATCGCGAGGGTATTAAGCAGGGACACACGCAGGCTCCTGGTCATTGTCAGTGTCAAGTGTGAGCTCCTCCACCAACTCTTGGTGCCATGCTTCATCCACCCCACAAAGGTACCGCCTCCCCACCCTGAGTCCCCACCCCAAACACTGCACACCACCCAGGCTCAGCTCCTAAACGACCCTTGACCACCATGCCCAGACTCGCCTCTGCCTGGCTCTCCTTCCTCTGTGCTCCGTGCTGGCACTGCTTGTCTTCTTTACTTCGTTCTCTGAAACGCTGCACGTCTTTCAGTATTCAGCCAAGTCCCAGCTCCTGCACAGATGCCTCTTCTTGTTCCTGCCCTTGGGAACTCAGTCAAAAACGAAACACGGGGGCTTCCCTGGTGGCGCAGTGGTTGGGAGTCCGCCTGCCGATGCAGGGGACACACAGGTTCATGCCCCGGTCTGGGAGGACCCCACATGCCGCGGAGCGGCTGGGCCCGTGAGCCGTGGCCGCTGGGCCTGCGCGTCCGGAGCCTGTGCTCCGCAACGGGAGAGGCCACAGCAGTGAGAGGCCCGCGTACCGCAAAACAAACAAACAAACAAACGAAACACAGGGAGAGGGGATATTCAGCTGGTGCTTGAAAACACATAATATGCCAGCCTCCATGCCAGGGTTCTCTGCATTATCTTATTGCTTTAGAGAAGAACCATGCCTGGAGATCTATACTCTTGTGATCTCAATTTTCTGGATGAGGAGCCTGAGGTGAAGGGAAGTTAGATGAGTTGCCCCAAGTCACACCGTGGCATAACCGGTGCATAAGCCAGATCTCTGATTCTGCAGTGGTCTTGAGCATCTGAGCAGCTGTGCCCACCTCCTTGATCAGGCTGCCACAACTCAGCAGTCAGGTGCCCTGAGGTCGGTAGTTCTAGGTCTCCATGTAGAAATCAACATAAAACATTGTGGTTTTATTAAGACTGTAGAGAAAGCTTCATCATTGACCTTGGTCAGTGTCTCAAAAGAAAGAACTGTAAGTCATCTAATCATCATCTACTGCAGCCCAGATTCTTGTGCATTTAAAATCATCTGCTAGTCAAGTCTGCTAAGTAATGGATGATGCCTTGTTTCCTCCTTGCCACCAGCTGCCTTCGTTTGTATACATATGTATATAAACATAATTATTAATATGCGTACAGACATGTTTTTAACAGAATATACTCTTTGATCCCAGTTAAGGTAGTGGGTAATTCTGAAACTGAATCTCAAACAGAAAACCGTCAAGGGTGCAAGTAAAAATCATTATATACATGCTGCCTACATCTGGACCCTCCGCTTCTCTGTGTTTTGCAAAGGCTATGTCTAGTTCAACTCTAAAATTTAATGTGAATATAGCTAATGTAAATATTTGGAAGAGATTAGAGAAAAGTATAAATGCTCTAAACTGTGGCTGGTGTGTTTGAGAATGTGCAGGTCAGGCTGTGTCGGAAGCACCGTCTTTGATACGTTGCTCAGAATCTTCAGAGATAGGAAGGACAGGCGAGTGTTACGGGGCATTGCCAGAGCTGCCTCCACTCACCCATCTAGACTTTGACACCTTGTTCAAGTTCATTTACGACTGCCAGCTGGTCCCCTTCTCCTCACCTTGCATCAGAAATTCCTGGTCTGCACTGATTGGTGGAGTTGGGATGGGGAAGAACCACTGCATTTATGCAGTCCCTGTACGTATTAAAAAATGTACTTTGGGGCTTCCCTGGTGGTGCAGTGGTTGGGTGTCCGCCTGCCGATGCAGGGGATACGGGTTCGTGTCCCGGTCTGGGAGGATCCCACATGCCGTGGAGCGGCTGGGCCCGTGGGCTATGGCCGCTGAGCCTGCTCGTCCGGAGCCTGTGCTCCACAATGGGAGAGGCCGCAACAGTGAGAGGCCCACATACCGCAAAAAAAAAAAAAAAAAAAAAAAAAAATGTACTTTGTGCCAAGCGTTGGGCTAAACACTGGGAATGTAGCAGTGACCTAGAGAGACGTGGTCTTTGCTCTTATGAGGAATATGGGCAAAAGCAAGTGAACAGAAAATAAATGTGAACATTGCAAGTTGGAACAAGGGCTGTGAATGAAGTAAGCAATGACTGTTGCTGGGAATGACAGAGGGGCCCAGTGTGAATTGGGCCAGTCGTCAACAGAAGTTCCCTTGAGATTTCATTTAAGTGGAAACTTAAAAGCTAAGAGGGAACCAACCACATGAAAATGAGGGAAGAAGAAAGACCCCAGCATGTTAGAGCAAAGGCCCCAAGTACAAAGCGCTTGGCTTCATAGAGGACCAGAGAGAAGACTGGGGAATGGTGAGTGCAGGAGAATGGGGGCTGGGTGGGGGGATGGCAGGGTTTTGTGGCCATGTTAGGAGTTTGCTCAGGATCCCAGGTGTGGTGGGGGTCCCTACAGGGTCTTTACTGGAAAGTGACATGTTCTGATTTAAGAAAACCATCGTCCATTTTGTGGAGAATAGATTTAAAGGGCAGGTGTGGACGTGGAGAGAGCTGATATACATCTGTAACAACAGACCAGGTAAGAGATCGCGTGGCCTGGACTAAAGTGTAGCCTTTGGACGTGGGGAAAAGTGTGTTTGGAATACACCTGGGAGGTAGAGTAAGGAGGATAGAGTAAGGGATTGAACGTGCAGGGGACAGGGGAAGGGACACATCAAGGATGACTCTGAGATTTTGAATCTGAGTAGCTGGTATCATGTATCAAGTTGTCAGCATGTATCAAGTTGTCAGCAGTGGGTTGGGGAGGATGGGTTTGAGAGGAAAAATGTTTTGGACCTGTCAAGTTTGTGGTGCCTGTTACATTTTCATCCAGGCAGTGATGTCAAGTATGGAGTTAGATATTTGGGTCTTATGGTCTAAGGGTTGGGGTGATAAATGTGGGCATCTTCAGCATTTAGTGTGCTATTTAAATCCAGGGGCAGGAACAGAGTCACATGGAGGAACATGTAAGAGTGGAGAAGGCTCAAGGCTGAGCTCTGAGGAGCCCCACATCTAGGGGTTAGTTGGAAGAGGAAGAGCCAGCAAAGAGCTGGAGAAAAAGCAACCGGAGAGATGCAAGAAAAACCAGCAAACCGCAGGCCCGGTAGACCAGGAAGCCAAGAACGGTGTATGAAAAGGAGGGAGTGGCAGACGACACTCAGTGTGTTTGGTCGGTCAATAAGGAAGAAAGAGGAGTTCTTGGATTTGACAAGGTGGGTTCATTGATGATCTTGACAAGAACACTTGCAGTGAGCAATGGGAGCAGAGTGGTGGCTGAACAGGGTATACTGAGAAAGAGGAGGGAGGGTGTAGATGGTGTTCATACGTAGACGGTTCCCGGCTTACGAAGGTTTGACTTGTGATGATGGTTCAACTATATGATGCTGTGAAAGAGAAACACATTCTGTAAAAACTGTACTTCGAATTTTGAATTTTGAGCTTTTCCTGGGCCAGCAACATGCAGTAAGATACTTTCTCGTGATGCTGGGCAGCGGCACTGAGCCTCAGCTCCCAGGCAGCCATGTGATCGAGGGGGTAAACGACTGATACACTTACAACCATTCTCTTCCCATTACAACCATTCTGTTTTCCACTTTCAGTACAGTAGTCAATAAATTACATGAGTTATTCAATACTTTATTATAAAATAGGCTTTGTGTTGGACGATTTTGCCCAAGTGTAGGCTCATGTAAGTGCTCTGAGCACATTTAAGGTAGGTCAGGCTAAGCTATGATGTTCGGTGGGTTAGGTGTATTAAATGCATTTCGACTTAGGTATTTTCAACTTATGATGGGTTTATCAGGATGTAGCCCCATTGTAAGTTGAAAAAGACTTAAGTATTGTTTTCTTATGGGTGGGTGTTATTGAGGGGTTGGGGGATTAGCTTTGCTCTCATATTATTTTGTATTGCCTTATTTCCCTAATTGCAAAAATCTTCTATTAATGCTGTAATCTGAAAGGCTTACATTTTCATTGTTTAAAAAGTTTTTTTTAGAAAAAATAATCCCCCATAGGTTAACGGGACATCGCTGACTTTCACAGCTGTGGTTTATACTTCACACTCTCTTCCTCCTTCTCCAGACTACTTTTCAAATTTGTCATTTTCTTCCTGTAGAATAACTTGTATAGCTGTGCTACAAAAGCAAGTCAATCCAAAAAATTAGGTTTTAATTTTATAAGACATTTACAAATGGAGCCTCTTCCATAGCTTTCATGGCTGTGAGTTCAGGAAGAGGGTCTGAGAGAAGAGGAAACGGAGAACCACGTGTACACGGGCTCTTGAGAAGTCCAGTGGCATGTTACTGAGGTGGGAGAAACCAGATTGTTTTGGTGTGTCGATGGGTTGGTTCCAGAAGGAAAGAAACCACATAGGAGCCGAGTTCTCGAGAAGGTGAGGGGATCTCAAGCCCCGGTGGAGGGACTGGCCTTCAGATAAGGAGGGACGTCTCCTCCACTCCACCAGGAGGGAAGGAAGAGAATGTGTGTGCGAGAGCGCCTGGGGGCCTCAGAGTGGCATCTCCAAGTACCGGCTCCCCACTTTCCTTCTGTGAAACTCCGTAGGCCCTGAATTCTCTGTCTTCTCACCTTTTTTTTTTTTTTTGCAAACAATTTTTGAGTTTCAACTCAAAATCAAAAAGTAGTTTGGGGCTTCCCTGGTGGCGCAGTGGTTGAGAGTCCGCCTGCCGATGCAGGGGACACGGGTTCGTGCCCCGGTCCGGGAAGATCCCACATGCCGCGGAGCGGCTGGGCCCGTGAGCCATGGCCGCTGGGCCTGCGCGTCCGGAGCCTGTGCTCCGCAACGGGAGAGGCCACAACAGCGAGAGGCCCGCGTACCGCAAAAAAAAAAAAAAAGTAGTTTGGAAAAAAAAAAAAAAAGGTCATGAAGAACCTAGGGGCAAGACAGGAATAAAGACGCAGACCTACTAGAGAATGGACTTGAGGATATGGGGAGGGGGAAGGGTAACCTGGGACGAAGTGAGAGAGTGGCATGGACATATATACACTACCAAACGTAAAATAGATAGCTAGTGGGAAGCAGCCTCATAGCACAGGGAGATCAGCTCTGTGCTTTGTGACCACTTAGAGGGGTGGGATAGGGAGGGCGGGAGGGAGGGAGACACAAGAGGGAAGAGATACGGGGACATATGTATAACAGATTCACTTTGTTATAAAGCAGAAACTAACACACCATTGTAAAGCAATTATACTCCAATAAAAACGTTAAAAAAAAAACATAGTTTTGAAATTTTGAAATACATACATTTTGTTATGTACTCAGTTTAGGAGTGGGAAGACTCAAATTTCGAGTGTTAGGATTTTCTACTCACTACGAATGGGTTTCTTCCTAATTGCTCTTTTCTATCAGTCAGGATAGGCTAGGCCATTGCAGTTAACAGGCACCTCTAAAATCTCAGGAAAGCTTGTATCTCATGCTGTCTCTGGGCCATCAGCCTGGGCTCCCTCCAGGCCCTGCCCAGGGAGCCTCTCCACCCAAGCATGGCCTGTCCCTGTGCTGCAGAGGAAAAGTGTATCACACACTTGCTGTGATGAATTCCTTTTCTGTACAAGTGTCACCTCCCAACCCAACCACACATTGTTGGCCAACACCATGTCCTGGGGACAGACCAGCCTTGGAGTGGGCAGCCCTCCATGTGCCGGGAGGAGAGAGAACAGCACTGGGGGGCTCACCCTGCGGGCACCGCACATCCCTCCCCAGAGAGGGCCTCCGTGGAGTGTAGAGTTGCCTCTGCACCCAGCCTCATCCTTTGACCACAGCATCTAAAATTCTGTCACTACAAATCCATTCTGTTAGTTTTAAGCTTTCATTTTTCCAGGTATTTTCTTCAGAAATACACACCGCTCTGGAAAACCTAGTGAATAGTCAACGTTTCTTTTTTCTCCAAGGACCTTTATTATTTTCTCTGGTGGACTCGAAGCTATAGGGGAGTTTGTATCCTGAACACAGTGTTTTTAAAGTAATGTTTATTTTCCTACTTTACTTAATAAAGAACACATAGAACTGCCGATCAGCTGCACAGCCCGAGTTGCTGATAACTGCAGTCTGATCAGTGCAGCCTCGTCTTACAGGTCTGCTTCCCATTGGGCTTCTCCAGATTCTGCCCATAGCTCTCGGACCTCCATTACTCCTCTGTGGACCCATCTGGATCCAGGAGCTGGGATTGGGCCCACAGTTCTCGGATGCCACGGGTCTGCGAGAGGAGGGCAGGATGATGCTAGAGGCAGGGAAGCAGACCGGGGGCTTGCAGCCACTCGTGACCCCCTCAGCTGCATCGCAGCCTAGCCAGCCGCTGGCCTGCCCGCATTCTCCTTAATTTTTCCATCCGTCCGCTCCAGCCCCTCCTTGCCCCGTGCCTTTTTGTCTTACCCCTCAGGCCTCCTCCCTCTCTCCCCAACCCCCTCCAAGAGCTGGATCCCCTCCGTGGCTGCTCTGTCCTCCACGGCCACAGGGCTGGCCAACAGCAGGGTGAGTCTCTGGGAGATGAAACTGGCACGCTCTGCTCGACTGCCCCTAATGTGGCACTCTTTCATCAATGGAAGAATACACGTGTGATCTAGCCAGAGTCTTGCCTTGGGGTGATGTTGGTGAGTTACAGTCCTCTGTAAATATATTAGCCCCACAGTATTGAGGGTTTGGGGTGATGTCAGCTTGGGTGAACGATTGATGTTGTTATTGATACAGTGGCGGGCAGGCTCCTGGCTGGGGTCGGTATGAGCAGGCAGGGCAGCCAGTTTTGAGATGGGTGGTCAAAAGGCAGTGACTATTTGCTGTTGTTTCATAGGTTAGTGTGGCTTCTTATTAAATAGCACATCCCTTATTGGACCAGCCTTGAGAAATGCCCACGGACCCGCAAGGTCTGGCCCCTGCCCTCTCCCCCTTGTCCACTCAGCTGCAGAGTGGCCGCCTCACTTTGTTTGCATGCACGCACTCACACTCCCCGCCCCCCAGCACCCCCTCCTCTTTCTCTCTGCCTGGAATGTTTGCCGCCCTCCTGGCCCAGCCCTTCACTTACTCTCACTGCACGGATGAGAGACCCTGTTCCTCTCCATCCCAGTCCCCCATCCAGCTTTATTGCTTCCCCACTGCACTTATCCCCAGCTGACATTATCTTCTCATCTGTTTATGTGTTCATTCCTCTTCCCTTTAAAAAGTGGTTTTGCCCACTGCTATGTCCCTAGAGCCCAGAGTAGATACGTATAAATACTTAACAAATGAATGAGAGAGGCCACAATAGATGAAGCAGTGTTCCATTGTCTAGTTGTCGCTGCCAGAAACCGATACAAATGGAACGCTTCCTTTCTGTAAAATTTCTGTGTCCCACCGTCTCCCTCTCCTCTCTTATGATAATTGGTTCTGTCCATTCAAAACCAACGAATAATGTCAGAAAATGAATGTTTACCACCATTTGAACTGCTGTGATGTGTTGTTGTTACCTGCTTACAAATGTTTGCAAATCTCTTAGACAAGTTGAGCAAATAAAAAAAGCAGTTCCACTGGCATGTAAGTTCAGTTGACCCATTCCTTGTTACGTGTTGTGAGTTTGTGACCATTACTCTGGATTTTTCTTCTTACTTTTCCCAGAGTTTGGAATCTAACTTGTTTTCTAAAGCAGCCTCTGACTTCACGCATTCAATTTCCCTTTCCTTCTTCACTTTTCAACATCTTTATTGATTTGTGTGTATGGTTTTCATAAGGTCTTTCTACACTGTGTTAGTCTCTGTGAGGTCCCAGAAGACCCTGTGCCTAAGAGAGAAGCCAAAGGATGCCTAAGACAGTTTTACTAATTAATAGTGATTTAAATAAAATGGAATTTTCAAGTAAGGAATTACAGTGAGTATCTAGGAATGACTGGGTGAAAAGATTGCTTAAGTAAATAAAAATAATTGTTTCACAAACACTTATTAAGCAACTACCTTGTATCCGGCAGTGCTGGGAATGTAAGGGAGGATAGAGTTTACTAGGGAAATGGGGATATAATCAGAGATTTTTAGCAGTTTGCTTTCCGTTGATCGCAGGTCTTATGGGACCCCAGAGGAAGAGGAGCATCTAAGACTGTTCCTGGGAAGAAGGGCTTCCTGGAAAGGAGCTCTGGGCAGACGGGGAGGGGCGCTGGAGAGAGGAGAGCTCCTATACAGCAGAGGCGTCCTCAGCACCACAGCTGGAGCCTGGTGGCAAGAGATGGGCCTGGAAAGGGAGACGGGTCCAAACCCTGAGGGTCTGGTGTGCACCCAAACGGGGTGAGGTTTTTATCCTGTATACAGTGGGGAGCCCTTGAAAGGACCTGTGCCAGATGTACACGGGGCATCTGCCAGGTGCTCAGAGAATTAGGGTCAGGAGTCAGGCAGAGTCATGAGGACTGGCAGGGGTGGTGGTGAATGAACCCATGGGCACAGCTTGAGCCACCTCAGTGGTGTGCATAGAAGGGGCAAGAGGAAAGAAGCCTCAGGGGAGCTTCAAGGTTTAAGGGACAGGAGGGGGAAGAGGTGGGGAAGAGGAACCAGGAAAGCTTGCATG
>NW_006792596.1:1510453-1571194 GCF_000442215.2 Lipotes vexillifer
GAGAGGAAGGGGAAAGGGGAAAGTTGGGGGGGGGGGGGGGGGGGGCGGAGTTCCAAGGACCTGGAACTTCTTGTTCCAAGAAATGCCATGGTCTTGCAGGGAAGTCACAGTGGCTGTGGGTTGGGCAGTGTTGGGATTGACCGTGAGCATTTGGTGGTGAGAGCAGCCAGCCAAAGTCTGGCAGCAGTGGACTGAAAAGGCTGTGAGTGGAGCCTGTGAGCCTGGCCGCTTTAATGGAGTGAGTGGGGGCGGGGGGTCTCCTTACAGTCCTGGGCTTTGTGTGTTAATTCCTAGGCAGTAGAGGTATTACACAAAACTCGCTAAATAAAAACTTTGGAACTCAGCGTGCTGGCTTTGTAGCCAGCTTTTCTGCACACACAGCCTTGATGCTTCATAAGCATCAAATGTTCTCCGTCCACCATCCCGAATGCCATCTATCATCACTACAGCACAGTGTTCTTTTCTAGATCTTCCATGAACAGGATTCGATTATTCATCTTAAGCTTTCATTTTACTTCAACTTTGATCTTCACTGCCTTAACGCTGCCTTGATTACAGGTGATGATAAAAAGGTGTGTGTGTGTGTAATCAAAAGTATATTATTTCCACATTTTAAAACATTTTTAAATGAATAGACAAGATCGTCCGTCTATGATAGCGCTGGGGTAAACAAGGTAGTGGGAGGCATTTCGTAGCCATCAAAAACAATTATATATGGTTTCATTGATGAGATTTTTGCTACTGTTATTCTACTGCACAAATATAAAACATTCACACAGCCAAGCTTAGAACAGAAAGCAAAGAAGAATCACGGTAGGATTTCTGAACTTTGTGATTTGCCTTCATTCCCGCCCCCCCCACGCCGTTCTCTTTTCCGCCACCCGGTGAGTTGCCTCCCAGTAGCTGTTTGTGATGCTCCTCTAAGCCTCTGTTCTGCCCCTTCTAACGGACCATCTCTTTGCAGCCTGCCCTCGCCAGCACAAGTCTGCTTCTGGCCCCCCCCCCCCCATGCGTCCCAGTGGGGGAGTGAAATGCACTGTGTGCTCATGAATCTCCTAATGATTGTTTTTTAAGCAACTTGAAATCATCTATGGTGGGTTTCTTGTTTTTTGCCTCTTACTCACCTGAGGGGTCTGTTTTGATGGTTTGCATTTGTATCGTCTGAGAGACTCTAGGTAGAAGTAGGTCAGAGGGTAGTGGCAGCACTGGATGTGTGTCCAGCAGAAACCCACAGGAATGTCTTTGTGCCTGTGAATTTTACTTGCGAATTCACCTTTTCGGTATTCCAGTCATTCATTTTTCTACAACAAAATTATTATGTGTGCATTTGCTTCTCGCAGTGTTTTGCTGCATCTCAGTTTCCCCTTGGAGGTACAAATGAAAAGTGGTACTTGGACAGTTGTGCCAGCTTCCTGGTTCGGGGGCTTTTGCCAATGCTGTCCTTGATTCGGGGCCACCCTTGGCTTTGTGCAGGTTATTCCATCCCCCACCCCACGGCTGCAAACTGCTTGATTGCAGAAACCGCTCCCCTTTCTCCTCTTTTAACATCTGTCTCTCTTTAATAGTTCACACTCCTAAGAATGCGTAACGGCCAGCCACAAATGGTTAAGCTGCAAAGTTCTCTTCTGTTCTGTTACTGAACAGTCTGGCTAGAGTTTGTCTTTCCAACATTGGTTATTTTATTTTTCTAGTGCAATAAAATAAATAAGTGGTGTGCTGTAGGTGTGAGTTAATGAGGATTTGAAATGGATTTCAAGCATTCTTTTTTTTTTTTGCGGTACGCGGGCCTCTCACTGCTGCGGCCTCTCCTGCTGCGGAGCACAGGCTCCGGACGCGCAGGCCCAGTGGCCATGGCTCACGGGCCTAGCTGCTCCGCGGCACGTGGGATCCTCCTGGCCCAGGGCACGAACCCGTGTCCCCTGCATCGGCAGGCGGACTCTCAACCACTGCGCCACCAGGGAAGCCCTTCAAGCATTCCTGTTGGGTGTTTATGATGCAGTCGCAATCTCATGAGTCAATTACCAGAACCAAACAGTGCAAGAGCCATAAAGCTCATCCACCGTGGCACTGCTAAATTAATAGATTAACAGCTACACACAGGAAAATGTCAGATGTTAAATATTTTTCATTAGTAATAAGTTGGAAGTTTGGGATCCCTTATCCATGCTTATACAGCCTCTTAAGTACCTCAACCAGAGTTAATTTATATTTGTTTTACTTTTCAGCTTACAAGTACTGTGATGCCAGACTCTAGATTGCTGTGTTTGTATGGATTTTTTTAACAATTTTATTCAATTTATTTAAACTAAAAACAAAACAAAATAGTTCACCCATTTCTCCCACCCCCCACCTCTGGCAACCACCACTCTGTCCTCTGAATCTATGAGCTTAGTTTTTGTCTTTGTTTCATTTTCTTAGATTCCCCATATAAGAGAGATCATATGGTATGTGCCTTTCTCTGTCTGACTTAATTTCACTCAGCATAATGCCCTCCAGGTCCATCCACGTTGTGGCAAATGGCAGGATTCATTCCTTTTTATGGCTGAGTAATATTCCTGTGTGTGTGTGTGTGTGTGTGTGTGTGTGTGTGTGTGTGTCTCACAATTTTTTTGATCCATTTATCTATTGATGAGCACTTAGTTGTTTCCATATCTTGGCTATTTTAAATAATGCTGCAATAAACATAGGGGTACATATATCTTTTTAAATTAGTGTTTTCACTTTCTTCAGATAAATACCCAGAAGTGGAATTGCTAGATCATGTGGTAGTTCTATTTTTAATATTTTTTGAGGAACCTCCATCACCATTTTCCATAGTGGCTGCACCAATTTACATTCCCACCAACAGTGCACAAGAGTTCCCTTTTCTCCACATTCTTGCCACCACTTGTTACTTCATGTCTTTTTGATAATAGCCATTCTAACAGGTAAAGTGATAGCTCATTGTTTTTTGTTTTATAAATTTATTTATTTATTTTTGGGTGGGTTGGGTCTTCGTTTCTGTGCGAGGGCTTTCTCTAGTTGCGGTGAGCGGGGGGCCACTCTTCATCGCGGTGCGCAGGCCTCTCACTGTCGCGGCCTCTCTTGTTGCGGAGCACAGGCTCCAGACGCGCAAGCTCAGTGGTTGTGGCTCACGGGCCTAGTTGCTCCACGGCACGTGGGAATCTTCCCGGCCCAGGGCTTGAACCCATGTCCCCTGCATTGGCAGGCGGATTCTTAACCACTGCACCACTAGGGAAGCCCTGTGTGTCTGTTTTCGTGCCAGTACCATAGTGTTTTGATTACTCTTGGTTTATAATATAGTTTGAAATCTGGACACATGATTGCCTCCAGCTTTGTTCTTTCACAAGGTTGCTTTGGCTGTTCAGGGTCTTTTGTGGATCCATACAAATTTTAGGATATTTTTTTTCTATTTCTGTGAAAAATACCATTGCAATTTTGATAAGGATTGCATTGAATCTCTATATTGCTCTGGGAAGTATGGATATTTTAACAGTATTAATTCTTCCAATCCATGAGCATGGGATGTCTTTCCATTTATTTGTGTCTTCTTCAATTTCTTTCATTAATGTCCTGTAGTTTTCAATATATAGGTCTTTCATCTCCTTGGTTAAATTTATTCCTATGTCTTGTATTCTTTTTGATGCAATTATAAATGGGACTATTTTAATTTCTCTTTCTCTTAGTTCATTATTAAAGAAATGCAACAGATTTTTGCATACTGATTTTGTATCCTGCCACTTTACTGAACTTGTGGATTAGTTCTTACAATGTTTTGGTGGAGTCTTTAGGGTTTTTATATATATGATATCGTGTCTTCTGCAAATAGTGACAGTTTTACTTCTTTCTTAACAATATGGATACTTACTCCTTTTTCTTGCCTAATTGCTCAGGCTAGGACTTCCAATACTGTGGTGAGTAATTAGTGGCAGGAGAGGATATCCTTGTCTTGTTCCTGACCTTAGAGAAGGGCCTTCAGCTTTTCCCCATTGAGTATGTTGTTAGCTGTGGGCTTATCGTATATAGCCTTTATTTTGTTGAGGTGTGTTCCCTCTATACCTGCTTTGTTGAGAGTTTCTATCATAAATACATGTTGAATTTTGTCAAGTGCTTTTTCTGCACAAGATTTTTAATCCTTCATTTTGTTAATGTGGTATATCGCATTGACTGATTTGTGGGTGTTGAACCATCCTTGCATCCCTAGAATAAATTCCAATTCAATATATTGTTGGATTTGGTTTGGTAATATTTTGTTGAGGATTTCTTTTAATGAACTGCCACTTAAAATACTTTTTCTTATGTTTGATTGAAGCATGGGGTTCAGTTTGAGCATTCACTTCCGCATTTGTCCAGCATTCATTTTCTAAGTGCCTACTGTCCTCTGGGCACTCTGTTAGGTATAGATGTAAATTGATGCACGGCCCCAAGAGGGAGATGCATGATGGTGCAATAGTTGTGCCATTGAGGGTTCAAGAGGAGCCCCTGGGGGAGGGGCCAGAGGATTTGCTGATCCCTTGTTTACAGTGGCTAACAGCATGGACTCTGGAGTCAGACAGCCTAGGTTCAAATCCTGACTCTATCACTTATGAGATATATGTTTTGGACTAGTTACTTTTCTGTGTCAAAGTGACTTCCCTAAAAAATGGCAGTATTCATGGTATAAAGTGTGAATTAAAATGAGGGAATATTTATAACGCTCTTAGAGTAGTGTTTGGTACATGGGAAAAACTGTATAAGTGTTTTAAACAAATCAAGTAAAATAAATACTGTATATTGTGACCAAAGTAAGGACTAAGGAAAACTCTATTGTGAAAAATATAGAAACTAAGTGGCAGGCATTTTAATATTTGTTTCTAAATGTATGGAAACTTTAGTCGATAGTTAACTTATGTAGGAATTTACTATTACTAGGTTCTGTCTCCAGAGCCTTGGATAACTTTTGTTCCCTGTATTTTCAGTTACTTTGACTTTTTAAGGTAGAGAAGAACTTTATAACAATTAGGGAAGTTCTGAAATGAAATGACCTGCCATTGGTCTTGTTGTAAATTTCTTTCTCATTACTAGAAATATCCAAGCAAAGGTTGAACCTGCCTGAGATGTAGCTCTGGGGATGCCTGCATTGGGTAGGAGTAGATGGGGGTCAAACAAGTGAATTCCTAAGAGCCGATGATTTGTTTCTTTTCAGTCATACTTTAGTCTGTTCAGGCATGTGACGTTGGGAGCCAGGGTCTGGAGATGTGAAATGGCAGTTTCACTGGAGAAGACAGTGGGGAAGGGTTCACAGATGTTGAAGGCGGAGAGTAGAGTCTCAATTGCTGGTCTCAAACGTGGACTTCATTTTGTAGAAAATGGGGAGGCATTGCATGTTTTCAGTAGGGGGATGACCTAGATTAAAAGGAAGATGTTTTTTTGATTGCGGGGAGATTAATCTGGTAACAAGTATCCAAAGATTGGAAGCAAGAGTCCTGTTAGGAGACAAGGCCACCATGTGGATAGACAGGGCTAGATAAGATGACATGTTGAGAGGCATCCAAGATGACTTTGAGCCTCAGGAACTGAGGCTGGCTGATGTATAGGAATTTGTGGGATCGGAACGAGTGTTTAATGTGTAATTCTAACTCATTTATTCAGTCAACAAATAAATTCATAAACAAATGTTTACTGAATGCACACAGTGCAGTGCTCATAGTGACCTGAGGTTGGACTCATCATGCTGTTTTCGTGAAGAACAAAACAGACACACGTGCATTCCACGTGCAGCCTAAAAGCCCACTGTGGTGAGCCTCATTACGGGGCAATGTATGCATTCTTTGAGAGCACCTCAGAAACAATGCCTGTTAAGAAACAGAAACTGCTTTCTCTGAACCTCTGCATATAGTAAGTAGGTCCTTCACTTTTATGAAAATGTCTGTATGTTTGCCTTGACCACAAGGAAATCGGGGCAGTGGAACTGACGGTGGCTTTTATGTTTCACAATCAAGTCATATTTATTCATCATAGCCCCTTATGTCTTTCTACCTTAAAATACATGAATACCTCTAAACTCTAAAAACTCATCAAAGTGCAATGTTCCACTTGTGTCTGTACCACTGGCTTTCTTTCCTCATGTTCAGAACCTTCCACTTTCTATTTCACTTCTTGCTGCACAGTTTGAGACCGGGAATAGGTTTATTATTCCAAAGAACAGATGGCTGAGCCTTTGAGAGCCGGTGCACTTCTGCAGAGACTGTGCATATAGCACTTAGCACATCGTTGGTGCTCAAGAAATGCCCCAAAAATTAAAACAGATTTTTTAAATAGACCGACTTCGCTGTCATTGAGGTGCCCCCACAGGAGTTTTTTTAAATCTCCAGTGTTACAAAAATGTCCAGCCATTCTTTGGAAAGCAGACTAAAACAATCCGAAATAAACACTTCCCTTTTATATTTTCTGCCCAAAGGTGACCCTTAAACTCTCCCCCACTCCTCCAAAGTTAAAAGTCTAGAAAAGAGATAGGGTTACAGCCTTCCTTGTATCTGAAACAGGCTAGTATTTTTAACGTAAGCACAGCTCAGAGATGTGCAGCGCCTCCCGAAGTTCTTCGTATACTTGTTTTACGAGCTAATGGGGGCACAGAGGTTGCCTTCTGCCCAGTTCTGTGGGTGATGGAATGTCCTGTTCCCTGTTTGCATTGAGCATGGAATTTCTGAGCAGCCCTGCTCCTCGTCACATGTGTCTGCCATCCTTAGCACAGGCCACACAAGGGGCTCTGTCAAGTCTGATGGGAAGGGAAGTTCAGCGCCCTTTATGAACATTCTCCTTTCAACCCGTCAGGCTCTAAAATTAGGCAGGAGTCGCCCTCACCAGACATTCCTCTCTGCAAAGGGCTTGCCCTTTACCGTTTTCCTTCACCTTGCATGGACGAGCACATCCCATTACCCGTGATAACGAGAGTCCTGGCGTTTGCCTCAGAGAGCACCAAGTCTGCATCAGATTAACTGTGGGGCTGAAGATTGTTTGTTTGGGGAACTTAAATGGTCTCACATGTTCAAATGTGTTAGCAAAATTGATTTTATTACTAAATGTATTATTACCTCCAGAAAAGTAATCATTTCAGCAGAGAGAGCTGATCTTTTCATAACTGATGTCATTCTCTCGAAGAACAGTAATGTTCCCTTGGTTTGTTATGTTCACTTGCTCCTCTTTTTCCTTTAAAGGAAGATGTTTTTATTTCATCTGTATGAAGCCAGATTCACATGACAGCTGGACATGCATACAGATCAGCTGGACATGCATACAGATATACATGCATATCCAGAGAAAGACCACTTGATATTTGGTGATGCCTCGGCACAGTCATGCGGACAATAGGGATGGTCATTTCTGACATTTTTGACTTACATAAAGTATAAACCTTTTCTCTCTTTTCCTCAAGAGTTTTTTAATTTAAAGGATGCAGAGCAAGGATCGGTGAGCTCTTATCTGTCAGTCATTCGTTAGAATAATGGTTTTAAATGTCCAAAATTAGAAGCTGCTTTAAACTGATTACTTATCAAGTTGGGGTTAGTTTTTCTTATGATTCTCTCAAGCATTTTTTCTTTCATTTCTGAAGTGAATTGTGCCTTTAAAGGATACTATTGAAACTGAATTTTTTTAGTAGAATGGCATGGCAGAATATAGTGGGATTTTTATTATTCTTTTAATAATCTGTCCTCAAGGTGGTAACACTGATGACTGTTTAGAGAAGGATCATCTTTCTAAGCAGACCCATTCTGCTTTACGAAATAATGGTAAGTAATAACTCCTGTATCTGGAATATGGCTTTTGACATGCTTGAATGAATCTCCTTTTCAAGAGGGTAGCGAAAACAAAAAAAGCGAATAAAGCATAGTATCTTTGCCAGAGTACTTGTCCCTTGGATTCCCTAGAGGCCAGTGATCATTGTCTTGGGTGGGGGGAGAATATATTAAACCTATGTCAAAGTTTCTAATGTTGGCAAAATTTTGCATAATTACACCCAGTAAAGATGCTTACAAGGAAGTAACAGCTTGAAGTGAATTACTTTGTAATAGGGGAGAAAAAACTCTGGGCCAGGGGCTTGGTGTTAATTTTATGTAAGCTAGCAGTGTTACCTGGCAGTTGTCTTTATGGATCTTGGGTTTCTCGTTTCTAAAATAAGAGAGGGTGACCAGCTAGGTGAGGTCCCAGAGTGACATTCTCTCCTTGTATCTGAAACATTTATTGATTTATTTATTTTTATTTTTTGTGCATTGGGTCTTCGTTGCTGCGCGCGGGCTTTCTCTAGTTGTGGCGAGCGGGGGCTACTCTGTTGCGGTTCGTGGGCTTCCCGTTGCGGTGGCTTCTCTTCTTGCAGGGCACGGTCTCTAGGTGCGTGGGCTTCAGTATTTGTGGCATGTGGGCTCTGTAGTCGTGGCTCGCGGGCTCTAGAGCGCAGGCTCAGTAGTTGTGGCGCACGGGCTTAGTTGCTCCACGGCATGTGGGTTCTTCCCAGACCAGGACTCGAACCCATGTCCCCTGCATGGGCAGGCAGATTGGGCCACCAGGGAAATCCCTGAAACATTTTAAATACCCAGAATTTGGGATGATCATCTTGATTCCCCAGGGCTGAGAAAGAGCTGACACCAGCTTTCTTTCCCAGGTGGAACAGTCTCGCGACTACTTGAAAATACCCATCTCTGTCCTCTATCGAGATGCAGCGTGGGCTTCCCAGAGGGTGTGCTTCCTTATTGCCTTGTTGTGCTGAATGTTCTTGGTTTTAAACGTGGGCTAACATTGTTATGCTGCTGTGGGAGTCTACAAAACGAGGTACTTAAGCTTTAAAGGGGAGGAACACGGAATTAAGGCAGGAAACACTCTAAAGTCAGTGTTTGATCAATCTCTGGTTGGCTTGCTAATGTCTAGAACTAACTGTGGCTTTGAATCGCTGTCGTGATGTTTATTTTTCATCTGTGGTGTCCCTGATGGAGGTTGCGTATCAAAACAAACACGATAAAATAGTCCCTCTCATGTGGTCTCACGGGTGCTTCCAAAGACACTCTGTCTTAAATTCTTCGGTGGTGCTTGTGTCAGTGAAGGTGGATGGGTGTGCCAGGGGAAAGACCTGGTGCTGACGCTGGTGTCACAGGCTCCTGGTTGGACTGGACCTATCGCACAGACCGTTTGCTCCGCTGCTGACAGGAATGGGGTAGACGGGGCCTGTCAGCCTCACATGATGAGTTGTTGGACCTAGATGACGGACAGACTTTTTCTGTTACTCAAGTGGGTGCCTGCTGGATCCTATGGGAGCACTTTGTTGTCCTGTCTGTTAAGGGTCCCAATAAAGGCTTTGGCATCCCATCAAAGGTCTGTGCCCACAGTGGACACTCAAAATGAATGGATGTGTATTGTCAGCTCGCTCTCAATTGGTTACAATTATGAGGGGGAAAAGTCTTTTTGCTTTTTTGCTTTTTTAACCTGGGTGGTGGTGTAGCAATAAACTATTGAAAACAGCCCATGGGTTCAAGCTTCAGCAGTCGCCTCCTCATCAAGCAGTAACGGCTTGTGTATCATATAAACAGATAAAATATATTATGGTTGTTGTGTGTTACTAATAATAGTTCGAGGCGCCACTGCTCCTGCCACAGCTTCACTTTAGCCAGTGAGGAGTCAGGGAGACCAGGTGGGTTTGAGGCTAGTGTGGCAGAGAGTCCTGAGCAGGTTCACCAGCACACATGTGCGAGGAGAGGCCTGAGAATTGAAATGGCCGAGTGATGCCTGGGCGTGGGGTCCTTGGCATAAGATGTGATTCTGAGAGTTGGCAGTTGGGTGGCTGAGGAGAGAGTGAAGTAAGGGACCGCCGCTACTACCCAGAATGAGAGAGCCCCAAAGAGCCGCCTGTGCAGGGTACACCTAGAGCACGTTGGCTTGCAGATGTAGACGGGCCACCCACCGTGTGACATCACAGCCCTCACAGTGGAGCAACCTGAGGGGCTTTCTAACCAGCCCCTCACAGGGACCTGCAGATGTGGGCGTGAAGGTCCTTAGCACGGAGTAGTTTATTGGAACTCTCTGAGGTGGCAAATGGGGCATTTGCAGAGAGAAAAGAGAAGACCAAGTATAGAAAACTGCAAAACAGTAGCATTTGGCAGCAGGAAGAAGAGCTAGTAATGGATCAATTAGGAAGGTTGAAAAAGAATTCGAGAAATACTGCACCCAGGAAGCCAAAGCAGCAGCTGCCAGATAGGGATCGAAACAGATGAGGCCTGGGAAGAAGCCAATTCAAAAATGGCACTTCTGAAAAAATGGGGGAAAGAATTACTCTTTAGTAAATGGTGTATAATAGTTGGCTCTTTGGGGAAAAGCAGATACCAGATCATATGTAAAAAGAAACTTCATTTGGACAACCATAAATGTAAAAATTCAAAATGAAAATATAGACAAATATTTTTTACAACTTGGGGTGAGGGAGACCTATCTGTATATGTGCTGTGTAAATATATTCGAGATACCACAAAAAGTTTCAAAACAGGCTATAGACTGGGATGAAATACAAACAAAATATATGACAGAAAGAAAGGTAAATGTCCTTAATGTAAGAAGAGTTTCTATTAACTGATCAGAAAGGTAAAACACACTGAAAGCGTGGGCACACTTTGTTTTCTGAGGAAGAGATATAAAATGACCAATTAACAGATGAAAATCTTTGCTAATTTAAAAACTGAGTCTTAAAACTGGTGAGATGGTAATGTTTGCCTATCACACTAGCAAAAATTAAAATCCACCTTAACACCCACTGCTAATAAGAAATTGACACTTAGGTAATACTGTCATTAGGAGCTTAAGTTGATACACCATTTTTAGACAATTATTTGTCAATCTATTGAATTTTTTTTCAGTGAATTTTTTTTATTGGAGTATAGTTGATTTACAGTGTTACATTACTTTCTGCTGTATAGCACAGTGAATCAGTTATACATATACATATATCCACTCCTTTTTAGATTTTCCCATTTACTTGTTACATAGTATTGAGTAGTTCCCTGTGCTATACAGTAGGTCCTTATTCGTTATCTATTTTATATATAGTAGTGTGCATACGTCATTCCCAATCTCCCAATTTATCCCTCCTCCGTTTCCCCCCTGTAACCATAAGATTGTTTTCTACAGCCGTAACTCGATTTTTATTTATAAATAAGTTCATTTGTACCATTTCTTTAGATTTTACATATAAGCAATATCGTACGATATTTGTCCTTCTCTGTCTGCTTTCACTCAGTGTGACAATCTCTTGGTCCATCCATGTTGCTACAGATGGCATTATTCCATTCGTTTTTATGGCTGAGTAATATTTCACTGTTACACATGTAGCACATCTTCTTTATCCATTCCTCTGTCGATGGGCGCTTAAGTTGCTTCCATGTCCTGGCTGTTGTAAATAGTGCTGCAGTGAACGTTGGGGTGCATGTATCTTTTCGAATTATGGTTTTCTCCAGATATACGCCCAGGAGTGGGATTACTGGGTCATATGGTAGCTCTGTTTTTAGTTTTTTAAGGAACCTCCGTACTGTTCTCCACGATGGTTGTACCAATTTACATTCCCAGCAATGAGGTGGATACCTCATTGTAGTTTCGATTTGCATTTCTCTAATAATTAGTGATGTTGAGCATCTTTTCATGTGCTTTTTGGCCATCTGTACAGTACGGACCATCCACGTGGGTCTTACTCTGTCCTGCCTGCCACAGACCGCTTGCTGCACCCTCCTCCGAATCCCCGAAGCTCCCTCTCTGTCCCAGCTGATCTCCCCGCCACCGGTGAGGGGGCTTCCCTGAGTGCAGGAACCTTTCCTCTCCTATAGCTCCCCCCACCACCAGGGGTGCAGGTCCCCTCCCGTTTCCTCTTTTTTTTTTCTTGCTTTCATCCTACCCAGTTGTGTGGGGATTTTTCTCGTCCTTTTAGGTGTCTGAGGTCCTCTGCTAGTGTTCAGCAGTTCTGTGAGAATCGTTTCATTCGTAGATGTGTTCTTGATGTACTTGTGGGGAGAGGTGAACTCCACATCCTCCTATTCTGCCATCTTGGCTCTAAAGCCTCTGTTGAATTTTTAAATGCACATACACTTTGATCTAGCAATCTCATGTCTAAGAACGTATCCTATAGAAATCATGGCATGAGTATATAAGATTTGTGTAAAAGGGATTTATTCTGTCAATCATTGTTGATAACAGAAAAAGAATAGTCTGAATAGCCTTTGGTGAGCAAATGGTTAAAAAGTTTGTGTACTTTCATACGATGAAGCCCGAGGCAGCCACTTTTTGAAATGAGGTAAATCTGGGTATCTTTACCTGGAAGGAATTCCGTATTAGGTAGCTGAGAGTGGGGAGAAGCCGACTAAGTTTTATCCCAATATTGGCCTGATTCTGTGTATTGCCTTTTAATAATAACCTGTGTATGTGAATACGTGTAAACAGATGTGTCTCTATAAGCATGTGGAAAAGTTCGGAAGGATCTATACCGCCAGGGTAGAGGTAGGGATGGAGGGGCAAAGACAAAAAAAATTCATCACTGCCCTTTGAAAGGGCAGTGGTGAGGATTGGACTGAATGCGGCAGGCAAGTGTGAGCTGTGGGTGTAGGTTACTGTGGATATGTTTGATCAGGAAGGAAGCAGGAGATGGAAATTTAGTTTGAGGGACAGGCATGGCAGTACAAAAGACTAGGGGCATTGTTGTTATGTAGGATAGGAGAAATTTGAGTCTGTTTGTACGCCAAGGAAAGGGAGACAATACAAAAAGAAAAAGTTGTGGTAATCAGAAGAGTGTGGTAGTAGTGGACTTAGTAAGAAATGAATGATCCTTCTTTCCCTGGGGTTCAGAGGGTGAGTGAAGTTGGCAGAAGGTTTTTCCAGAACTCCAAGCAGATGGCCCCCATGAAGATAGGAAAGGCCAGATACAAAGGGTAGGGGATGCAAATGGGCGGTGTTGGGAATGGAAGAAAATGGAAAGCAACGGAAACAGCTAGGAGATGTGCTAAATCTGCAGGTTTGGTCGTCCACCTCATACTTGTGGGATCAGAATTCCTGGGAAGGAAGCCTAGGAAACTGCAGTTTTAACATGTTTATCACAGATGCTTAGGCCCAACCAGTAAGGTTCAAGAACCACTAGTGTAGATTATGAAGTGGAGCTTTTTGGTTTGGCCGGGTTTGGGAAGCAAATGGAAACAAGGAGCGTGCTAACTTTTCTTCCTTACCAGGCAAATCTAGAAAGAAACTTACCCACAAAGCCTCTCAAGGAAAAGTTTTGAAGAAGTGGCTTCAAGTCAGTTTCAGTAAAGTCAAAGGAATGGAAAATAGCTGGGCTCTTTTTAATGTGTTTCTAAAATGTGCACATGGATTCCTTCCATAGTTATCAAAAGACTCAGGAGTCGATCTGCCCTTCTGTTGCAGTCAGTCAGGTTAAGGTTTATTGCCAGCAATTGCCATTCCATAAATGGAAATGGCATAAAACACTGCTCTGTGTGTATAGAGAGAGATCTGATCAAGTCTTTATACATGTATATATGTTAAGTGTGTATTTATTTCAGGTCTGAAATAGCCTTCTTTTAAGGAGTTGTCTTGAAGATGATTCTACTGTAGTCATCCTCACAGTGCCCTTTCAGACATCTGAACTACACCAGCTTAAGACTTGGGTATATTTTTGCAGCTATGGGCATAAGGGGGCCTTTGTGCTTTTGATTGTATTCCACAAGGATGCCTCTGTCCTGGAGCCAGATGGGAGCATTGCAGACCGAGGTGCAGGCACTAGAAATCCTGCAGGTGGTAGCAAGCAAAGTAGTGCCAGAGGAGGAAGCCACATTGCCCCGAAGCAAGAAGACAGAGCACTTTGCAAACAGGAGGCTCTGAGGGTCAGCTTAGCTTAGTAGGGACAGAAGTGCACCAGTCCAGCTGACCGGGTGAAGAGTAGGACGCAGAAGGGGAGTTGCCTGAGGAGGGCTGGAGAGGGATTAGGTGCCGGGGCTGGGATTTGAGGATAGGTGGGAAGTCGGGAGGTGGCCTGGGGGGAACGCTATTTTTTAAGCAGATGATTCAGTTAGGGCAGAATCGTGTGAGACAGTTTGCTCCCCTGCCCACCCTCCCCCACGCTGTCTCCTCTGTGGTTAGAACGCGCCTACCTGAGGGCCTGGGTTTTAGCTCATTAGCCCCAGCCGTCGCCTGTACCTCTTGCTCTGCATTTGCTTGTACCGCCCGCACAGTTACTCTCTATTAGTGGCTCCTAACTGGCACTAAATAGCTTTAACTAAAACCCTGTCTCCTCTGATAACTTTGAACTCTGCCAGGTATTCTCCATAATTCCTAAACCGTCAACTTTACATACATCTCAGTATTTCTCTCCAAAGTCAGAAGCAAATGCTTGTTATACTGTTCCTTGGCAGGTTTCAAAAAACGACCAGACTCGCAGGCATTAATGGTGGCCACGCAGTGCCTTTCTCCAAATCTGCCTCGCCTCCCCGCTCTCCTCTGCCCACCCCCCACTGTTTATTCCCAAGGACTTTGTGGACACTTTCCACGATAGAACTGCTACCTTAAAAAGCTTTGGATAGAATATGGCTCCAAGTCACACTACCTGTAGAGGTTTATGTCCCTGACGGTGATGTGTGAGGTCAGCAAGACGTTTCTAAGCTGGGGCACTTTCCAGGTGTCATTCGGGATAAAGCTACCACGTTTGACCAGATTGTCTGTCTGGAAGAAGCCATTATCAGCTTTGGGTGACTTAGTGCTTATTCTGTGGCTTACCGTTTGAATAACATTTCATGTTCTCTTTCTAATCCTTTTTCTCTTATTCCTTTTATCCAAAAAGTCATGAATCTAGAAATGTTAACTGAACTTACCAGATTCAGGAAGGTTTGATGAGCCTTAATTATCAATCCTGGAGAAAGTGTCTTTATTTAATCAGAAACGATAGGATTTCTATGTTGCTCCTTATCTACTCTCTAAAGCTAACGTAGGTTTTGTTGTTGCTAACATTTAATTAATAGTTGAACCCAGGAAAATGAAGAGGGGTTGAGTGTCTTAACATTTAGAGAGGAAGTTGAATATGAAATGTCTTTCCTAGAAAAAAAGTCTTCCTAGATTGGATTGTTTGGCAGAAGAGCCAAATCTGAGTTTCCGCTGCCGGGAGGGGTGCTCGGGAGCAGAGAACTGAATGCCTGTTCTCTTATATGGGCCTCGTGGAGAGCCTAAGAGGTGGGCACCATGGCCACATTTTAGGGATAAAGAACTAAAGCTGAGGGGCTTCCCTGGTGGCGCAGCGGTTGAGAGTCCGCCTGCCGATGCGGGGGACGCGGGTTCGTGCCCCGGCCCGGGAGGATCCCACATGCCGCGGAGCGGCTGGGCCCGTGAGCCACGGCTGCTGAGCCTGCGCGTCCGGAGCCTGTGCTCCGCAACGGGAGAGGCCACAACAGTGAGAGGCCCGCGTACTGCAAAAAGAAAGAACTAAAGCTGAGTGAGGACAGACTTGCCAGGGGCCACCTAGCTTTTGAGAGTGGAAAAAAATTCAAAGTCAAGTCGCCCTGTATTCACTACTCCACACTGTCTCCATAAAAACTGACATATGCTTCACCATCAACTAGCCCCTTAGTGGTACTGGATTTTCACTGTGCTACTCAACAGCTTGAAGAATTTAGTACCTGTTTTTCCCATGTAAAAGCATGCAAGTGTTTACTCAGGAATGCTAAATCTAGCTGTTCTGCTTTCTTTTGTTCTAGATTTTCTACCCTAGCAAGGATGGTACAAAGATTCCAATGTTCATCGTGCATAAAAAGGGCATAAAATTGGATGCCTCTCATCCCGCTTTCCTATACGGCTACGGCGGCTTCAACATATCTATCACACCCAACTACAGGTAAGCGTGGCACCTCGGAATTTCAGCACGCATCTGATCTTCTCCAGACAGTGAGGAGAAACCAGAGCCTGGTCTACTGCCTCTGCACCGGAGCCCCATCCCCTTGGTCCCCACAGGGGAACCTGGATCAAAACAACACTGATTCCTGAGCAGATCTTACCTTTGTTCATTTGTGCAACGAGTATTCGTTAAGCCTGCTCTGTGTTGGGAAGTGAGATGAGTAGGGAAGTGTCCTTAACACCATTTTCTTCCCTGAACCAGTGGATATGCTGGTAGTTTCAGTAGAGACCATCCGAGGCATAGGGAAAATGTTGAAGAGAGGACCACATGGGTGTATGGTCTGATTACCTACCTCGAACTCTCCTTTCCTCTGATCTTCAACATCCAGGAAATTAGCAGCCAGACCATCTTGAGCCTCAGGTTGCGGAAGCCCACAGTTTCCCCAGTTACTAAAAGGAAGAGTGAATAAATTTCGGAAATAGTTCTCAAAGCAAAATTAATTTTAGTTAACAGCAAACAGAAAAATAACCTCACTCAAGACTGTTAGGGTCAGAGTGGAACGAGGAGGAGGAAAACATAAACTCCAAACTTTCATAAAGAAGCTTTGTGCTGCTATAGTTTCCTCTGTTTATTTCTAGAAAACATTCTCTAGCCCTGGGCACTCCGTACTTATTTTCTGGTCAGTGTGCCTGATGTCCTCTACCTCTCTCACGCCTAGTTTCAACGTCTAAATTTCTGTAAAACTGGAAAATCTGTTTAAAATTCATATTTCAGAAGGAGCTTTCTTTTTTCCAACTTGAACAATTTGGAGAGAGATACTGGGAGAGATGGTAGCAGGGGCCATCACCGGGTGTGTAACAAGCACAGCACCATTCATACCAGGGCTGTGTCACGTGGGTGGCAGTATTGTGGCTGCCAAGACAGTTGTTTAAAATGAGGCATACTGAATGCTCCTGAAAATGTATGAGCTTTGCGGTTAATCACTAGTCAGAAGTTATAACATTTCACTTAAACCGAGCAATGTAAAAGAAGTACTGGGCATCCATGTAGATGACAGCACGTGCGGAGCATCTTCAGGGCTATGTGTGCGGGTGCGGGTGTGGTGGAGGAGGACAGCGGCCCTCACCGGGCAGTTAGTGGCAGGTTAACTGTTTTTACCATCTCTCAGTGTGTCCAGGCTCATCTTTGTGAGACACATGGGTGGTGTCCTTGCAGTGGCCAACATCAGAGGAGGTGGGGAGTACGGAGAGACGTGGCATAAAGGTGAGGTGTTTTCTCTGCAGAAACGCAAATATGGCATAGCCCAAGCCGAGGGGATTAGGGGCAGAAAAGGATGCTTCCAAACACGTTGCAGGCACCATTCCCCCTTTCAATTTAAACAGCTCAGTCTTTTCAGTTTATTTTCCTTTGCAGTCTATTTTAATGAAGGACACCTTTTTCAGACGCATCTCCTACATACCATAATCAGTTTTTTGTTTTTTTGGTTTTTTTTAGCAATGTATAGGGTACATTTTTATCTGTCACTGTCAGAAGTGAGTCTGGGGGATACTTGTGGTATTTATTGTGTCTCCTTCTCCTGTTAGCCTGGCTTTTACTGTTTAGCATTATTGGCTATCTCAAAACAGACTGCAAAAACAGGCCATTTTCTCTTAAAAGAAGAGAGCACTCTAACATAGAGCTTTCCTATTCCCAGTTCGGGCATCTTTTGCTTGTTTTCTCTGATCTTCCCAACATTGCTAAGAAATAGCATCCTCCTAGTGTTACTGCTGGGACTCTAATAAATCCTGCACGTGCTAGACAGACACAAGAACACAGTCATTTTTCTTTTCTGGTTTTAATGGTTCAGTCCCTGTTCTCTGGCCTCCTGAAGCATGTATTCTAGTTGATTGAGGAAACTGCTCCTATATTCAACTTTATTCCCCAGGTTATCATTCTTTAAAAAGAATTATGGCAACCTTTATTTCTAAAGACCCATCTCTTCCTTTTCTCTCTACATGGAGCACACCCCGTCTCCCAGGCTTTTGTGTATCTGGAATGCATAGACTAACCAGTAACTTGGAGAAGATGTTCTTCCCTTACCTTATTCCTGGGTTTGTGGGAGGAGGGTGTGGGAAGCCCCTTCACTCCCACCGGCTCCCTGCTTCTCCCCTCTCAACATCAGGCGTCCTGTGTAAGACAGTCTGCGGGCACGAGGGCGGCGCCCAGGGCTCAGGCTTGGCCACAGCAGCCCGTGGCAAGGAGGGTCTTCTCCCACAGCAGGAGCATCCGAGACCACCCTTTGGATCCGTACACCCACTTGTTCTTCTCTGCCTCCTGAGGCCAAGGCTCTGGTTTTCTGCATCGATCAGATCAGATGAGGGTAGATCTGTAAAGAGCTTTTGTCATAAGCACCTGTTAGATGTCGGGAGGCAGGAAAGGCCCAAGCATAAATCCCCGGTCTTCAGCATGCACCCCAAGGGCTGATGTCAGACAGCAAACTATTTGAGCATCTTAGCAAGAGTGAGTGTCCCTAATGAACACATGGGCCCCCAGCCTGCCGGCCGTCGTCGGGCCAGCTGCTGCCAGGTGTCATCCTTGAAGGCTTTATTGAGTGTCACTGTATTTGAAACAGCATAGAATTCATTGTATAATTTTGACTTGGACCTGATATTAGAGTTTAATTACACTAAAATCATGGTGATATCTTACTGTGGTAGTAAGAGATGACTAAGAAAGGGGGAATAAAAGTAAACTCTCTACACACCTTATGTTGGATGTACATCCCAAATCCATATGCTAAGTCCGGACCCCTTGACTCACCCAATTTCCTGGTTAAAAATGTTTAATGTACACACTTAAACACCCACCTGCACGGACTCCTGACCCAGCAGCCTTCTCCTTAAAGAACCCAAGTTCTTCACCATAGAATTCCTCTGGTCCTCAGGTGTCCACCATGCTCTGGTAGGGAAGAGTGCCCTTGGTCTTGGTCAACTCTCTCATGTCTGTATTAATGATAACCAAGTTATTATCCAGAAGTCTTGGGGGTGGGGGGAGTTTGCAGCTTGACTGAAGCTAAAAGTTGATTACCTCTGTTTAGACTGATCATAAACTTTCTCCTAATTTAGGCAGTGAAGGGGGCTGAAATGGAACTTTTCTAGTTAGACCCTAGCATACTGAACCTTGATAAATCTAGATTTCATTCTGTTGATTGAGTTTAAAATTTAATGCTCTTCAAAATATTATTATTCCTGGAAACGAAGTAATCCGAGCCATCTTAATTCACCAATACTTTCTTATTAAAATCTTAATAACATTTGTTTTGATATGAAAAAATTTCTTCTGAAAAAATTTCTTCAGTAGCACTGCTGCATCTTTAATTGAATTTCTGCAGAAATGGTTAATCTCAAATATCTAATTAGATCTAGGTCTGCTTTTTGTTCATTTCACTGGCAGTTATTTCAGACATCCGTTCCTTTGTGGGCATGACTTTGACTTTTGGCCTTTACTTTTGGATATTACAGGGCCTTACAAATGTTCCTCTCTTTAAGTAGTTTCTTTGTTTGACTCTACACTGGAATGGCTTCTAGATGAGAAAGCCCAGATTCTCTGAGGAGATGCTTGAGATCCTCTTCATTCAAGCTTAGAGAAACTAATGGGCTGCTCTGTGCAGCACCACGTCCCCACCTGATTCCTGCCTAAGTTCTTTAAGTACCCATGGGCAAAATCAGAGAGCTTCCTTCGCGTAATCACATCCCCCACTTCAGACTCCGGCAGAGAGGAGGGGTGAGAAGTGCACCTCTCTGCACAGAGCACTTTCTTTATTTTTTAATTAATTAATTTATTTATTTTATATTTTATTTTTGGCTGCGTTGAGTCTTCGTTGCTGTGCACAGGCTTTTCGCTAGTTCTGGTGAGCAGGGGCTACTCTTCGTTGTGGTGCACGGGCTGCTCATTGCGGTGGCTTCTCTCGTTGCGGAGCGCAGGCTTCAGTAGTTGTGGCTTGGGCTCTAGAGCGCAAGCTCAGTAGTTGTGGCGCACGGGCTTAGTTGCTCCGCGGCATGTGGGATCTTCCTGGGCCAGGGATTGAACCCGTGTCCCCTGAACTGGCAGGCAGATTCTTAACCACTGCGCCACCAGGGAAGTCCGCGCAGAGCACTTTCATCTTCCCGGGGAGCGGGCAGCGGGCAGCGCACTCATCCCCATCGTCACATGCTGTGTGGAACTCGAGGACTGGACTCTGCTCTGGGTCTTGTGTCAGTTTTGAGTCCAGCTCCTCCCAAGACACAGGTTCTTTTTATTGACATGCTTTCACATTTTCATTCTCATGGTTGTCTGACGTCATAACAGATCATCTCTTCCCTTTGGGGCATTTGCCTTTTAAGTTCTAAGAGGTTTTAGAAAAATACAAAGGCACCATGTGGATTAGCAGTTGTGGTACTGATGATGGATTTCCACAACGCAGAACAAAATTTAAATTGAGGCATTTTTCTAAATGTAGTGGTAGTCCATTGTGTTTAAGTTGATCAGTAGTTGAAACTATGCCCCATCATCATCATTTGAATTCCCCTTAGGTTAAAATGTGATTTTTTTTTTTTTTCTGTTTTGTTAACTATCTTTCACTTTGGCACATCGTAGGTGGTATCTTGGCCAACAAACAAAACTGCTTTGATGACTTCCAGTGTGCTGCTGAATATCTTATCAAGGAAGGTTACACGTCTCCCAAGAGGCTGACTATTAACGGAGGTTCAAATGGGGGCCTCTTAGTAGGTGAGAACTGGGTTTTTTATTCATTGTACTTTACTTTACTTCACTAGTTAACTCTTGGAGTTTTCAGATACTCTGATTTACTTTGGCTCATGGATGGGAGCAGTGGTACAGAAAAAGCAAAACCCATTTGTATTGGGGCATTTAATTAATGACATTTGAAGACACAACTACTGACTCGACTCATCATAGCCTGAAAAGCCCTTCCTCCTCCCTGTTCTGAGCTCTATCAGACTGGACCGCAATTCTTACCCTTCCCTCTCGCCCTCCCCACAGACTGGACCCACAGGTCTCTAGGGTTCAGTCAGCACATGACTGAGCCTAATAACACACCTCTGACTGTGTTACCCAGAACTTGTAAGCTGTGATCACCCCTAAACATTTGTTGAATACCTATGCCACGGGATGCTAGATGCTGTGGGTTCAGAGAAATAAGTCATGAAGGAAAATGAGGTACATGCAAAGATGGATCCACGGCTTCACAGTCATGAAATAGTTCAAAGTAATGTTCACCCTTGCTGAGCACCTTGCCATGCTCAGTGCTGAGCCCTTGACATGCACATGGCCTGGGAGATGGGGACAGGTATTATCCCCATTTTACAGAGGAGGACACTGGGGCACCGAGAGGTTGAGTAGCTTGCTAGTGTGACGGTAGTGCTGGGGTTGATGCTTAGCACCGTGGCTTTAGATTCTGCTCTTTTAATCTCTATGTGGCACTGCCTCTAAGTGGATTTTCCTAACTTTTGGTAGTTAATGAATTTTTACTTTTCTTTTCGTCTCTCAACCGTACTTAACATTGTAATGAACATTCATAGTGGTCCTGAACTTTCCTTGCTGGGTCCTACATCCAGTGTCATTAGGCTACGAGGGGCCGTTGTACAAATGGAGAAGGGCACAAACAGACTCAGACTCAACCTAAAAAGCACATGTGACCATTTTCAGCTTTCAGTCCACTGTTGTCAGGGGATCTTGTCACATTCACTCTGTTTCCTTGTCTTTGAAATTTACTGACTTGTGTCAAAACCTGAATTCCTGTCCTTATTACTTCTTTACCCCAGTGGAATATATATAGTCTTGGAAAAAACATTTTCCCAGGGAGGTAAAATATATCTATGTCCAAATAATTTGTTTAAATTTGGAAAGGGTAGAGATGTGGCCGAGATGGCAAAGTAGGAAGACCCCTGAGCTCACCTCCCCCCACGGGCACTACACCCAGATTACAACTATTTACAGAACAACTGTGTGTGAGAACAACCTGAAGACTGATAGAAAAGATTTTCCACAACCAAAGATACAAAGCAGGAAACACAATGAGATGGGTCAGGAGGGGCAGATGCACAGTATAGTCAAGAGCCACAGCCCCGGGCAGGCAAACCACAGGTGGGAAGAGAATCACAACTGCTGAGCTCCTTCCCAGGGAGAGGAGGGTTTCTCTCCCACACCAGGCTCCCCAGTCCAGAGGCCCTACACCAGGAAAATGAGACCCCGAACATCTGGCTCTGAAGGCCAGCGGGGCTTACTGTGATGAGAGCCCGAGGGCTGTGGGAAATAGAGACTCCACTTTCAAAGGGTGCACACAAAATCTCACATGCTCTGAGTCCTGGCACAGAGGCAGTCATTTGAAGGGAGCCTGGTCAGATTGCCTTGCTAACCTTGAAGAGCCTCCCAGAGGGGCAGGAGGCAACTGGCACTCCTGCTGGGGACACAGGCGCTGGTGGCAGACATTTGGGGGATCTCGTTCTACCACAGGGACACTGGTGCTGACAAGCACCATTCTGGACCCTCTCTCTGGCTGTTAGCACTCCACCACCAGCAGACCGGCACCAGCTCCGGTCATGCAGAGATCAGACTTTGCCTATCAGCATGCCCAAAGTAGTTGGCCCTGCCACAACAGAAGGGCCCGTGCAGCCTACATAGGAGGCACCCCTAGAGCATGTAACTCTGATCACCAGAGGGAAGTCTGCTGCGGGGCCCTACAGGATATCACCTATATTGAGGATACTTATCCAAGCTCAGAAAACATAACCAACCTACCTAATACACAGAAATAAACACAAAGAACTAGGCAAAATTAGAAGACAGAACTACGTTCTTAAACTAAGGAGCAAGATAAAACCCCAGAAAAAGAACTAAAGCAAAGTGGAGATAAGTAATCTTATCCAATAAAGAGTTCAGGTAATGATTACAAAGATGCTCAACAAACTCAGGAGAAGAATGGATGAAGACAATGAGACATTTAACTAACAGAAAGTTAGAAAATACAAAGAAGAGCCAAAAAGAGGTGAAGAATACAGTAACCGAAATAAGAAATATACTAGTAGGAATCAACAATAGATTAGATGATACAGAGGAATGGATCAGAGACCTGGAAAACAGAATAATGAAAATCATCCAAGCTGAACAGAAGAAACAATTCTAAAAAATGAGGATAGCTTAAGAGACCTCTGAGACAACATCAAGCAAACTAACATTCACATTTTAGGGGACCAAGAAGGAGAACAGAGAGAGGGGCAGAGAGCTTATCTGAATAAATAGCTGAAAACTTCCCTAACGTGGGAAAGGAAACAAACATCTAGGTTGAGGAGAAACAGAGAGTCCCAAATAAGATGAACCCAAAGAGGTCCACACCCAGACACAGAGACTCTTAAAAGGAGCAAGAGAAAAGCAACTAGTTACTTATAAGGGAACTTCCCTGGCTCTAGAAGCAATGTTAAAAGGCCTTCTCTAAGTGGGGAAAAAAAAGACCACAACTAGAAATATGAAAATTACGAAAGGAAAAAAAACTCATTAGTAAAGGTAAACATAAAGATAGTAGATCAGCTACTTACAAAGTGAGTAAGAAGTTTAAAAGACAAAGTGGTAAAATCATCTATATCCACAACAGAAGTTGATACACAAAACGTTTTAAAATATGACATCAAAACATTAAATATGGCAGGGGGAATATAAATGCAAGATTATTAGAAAGCGTTCAAACTTAAGAGATCGTCATCTTAATCGCAAAGATATGTAGGTGGTTATGTATGAGCCTCCTGGTAACCAAAACCAAAAATCAATAGTAGATACACAAGCAAAAAGGAGAAAGTAATCCAAACATAACACTAAATACAGTCATTACCTCACAAGGGAAGAGAGCAAAAAAGAAGGAACAAGACAGAACTACAAAAACTACCAGAAAACAGTTTTTTAAACGGCAGTAAGTACATACCTATCAACAATTAATTTAAACGTAAATGGACCAAATGGTCCAATCAAAAGATAGAACGGCTGAATGGATAATAAAATAAGACCCAACTATATGCTGCCTACAAGACACTCACTTCAGATCCAAAGACAGACACAGACTGAAAGTAAGGAGATGGAAAAAGGTATTCTATGCAGATGGAAACAAAAAGGAAGCTGGGGTAGCAATACTCAAATAGATTTAGACAAAGTTTGTAACAAAAGACAAAGAAGAGCATTACATATGATAAAGGGGTCAATACAAGAAGAGGATATAACATTCATAAATATTTATGCACCCAGGAGAAAAGGGAACCCTCCTACACTGTTGGTGGGAATATAAATTGTACAACCACCATGGAGATCAGTATGGAGGTTCCTTAAAAAACTAAAATAGAACTATGATATGATCCAGCAATTACACTCCTGAGCATGTGTCTGGAGAGAACCATAATTCGAAGAGATACATGCACCCCAGTGTTCACTGTGGCACTACTTACAGTAGCCAAAACACAGAAGCAACCTAGTTGTCCATCCACAGAGGAATGGATAAAGACGACATGGTACATATATACAATGGAATATTACTCATCCATAAAAAAGAATGAAATAATGCCATTTGTAGCAACGTGGATGGACCTACAGATTGTCAGACAGTGCAGTAAGTCAGACAGACAAATACCAATATGATATCACTCATATGTGGAACCCCAAAAAGTGATACAAATGAACTTGTTTACAAAACAGAAGCAGATTCACAGATCTCAAAATCAAACTTATGGTTACCAGAGGGGAAAGGTGTGTGGTGTGGGGGGGGGGGCGGTAAATTAGAAGTTTGGGATTAACAAATACACACTACTATATATACAATAGATAATCAACAAGGACCTAATGTTTAGCACAGGAAACTCTACCCATATTCTGTAATAACCTATATGGGAAAAGAATCCGAAAAAGAATGGATATATGTATATGTATAAATGAATCACTTTGCTGTACACCTGGGACTAACACTGTAAATCAACTATAATATAAAATAAAATTTTTAAAGATATTTATGCACCCAACATAGGAGCACCTAAATGTACACGGCAAATATTGACAGACAAAAGGGAGAAGTCGAGAGTAAAACAATAACAGGGAACTTAATACTCTACTTACATCAGTGGATAGATATTCCAGACAGAAAATCATTAAGGAAATACTGGCTTTAAATGACACATTAGATCAGATGGACTTTAAGAACATTCCACCCAAAAGCAGCAGAATACACATCCTTTTCAAGTGCACTTGGCACATTCTCCAGGATAGATCACGCTAAGCCACAAAACACGTCTGACTAAATTTAAGAAGATTAAAATCACATCAAGCATCTTTTCCAACCACAACAGTATGAGATTAGACACCAACTACAAGAAAAAAAACTGCAAAAAACAAACACATGGAGGCTAAACAATATGCTGCTAAACAACGGGGTGAGGGGCTCACTGTTAAATCAAAGAGGAAATTTAAAAATACCTAGAGACAAATGAAAATGGAAACAATGATCCAGAATCAATGGGATGCAGCCAAAGGAGTTCTAAGAGGGAAGCTTATGGCATTATAAGCCTGCCTCAGGAAACAAGAAAAATCTCAATCTAACCTAACACCTAAAGTAAAGATCAGAGCAATAATAGAGACTAAAAAACAATAGAAAAGATCAATAAAACTACGAGCTGGTTGTTTGAGAAGATAAAAAGATAAACCTTTTACCAGACTCATCAAGAAAAACAGAGAGAGGGCCCAAAGAAAATCAGAAATGAAAAAGAAGTTACATCAAACACCACAAAAATGCAAAGGATCATACGAGATTACTATGACTAATTATACACAATAAAGTGGACAATCTAGAAGAAATGGATAAATTCCTAGAAACTTACAATCTCCCAAGACTGAATCAGGCAGAAATAGAATGTATGAACAGACCAATTACCACTAATGAAGTTGAATCAGTAATATAAAAAAAAAAACAAAACAAAACAAAACTCCCAGCAAATGAAAAGTCCAGGACCAGATGTCTTCACAGATGAATTCTACAGAACATTTAGAGAAGAGCTAACACATATCTTCTCAAACTCTTCTGGAAAACTGAAGAGAAAGGAGCACATCTGAACTCACTTTACAAGGCCAGCAGCATCACCCTGATACAAAAACCAGACAAAGACATCACAAAAAAAGGAGATTACAGGCCATTATCACTGGTGAACACAGATGTAAAAATCTTCAAAGTATTAGCAAACCAAATTCAACAACACATTAAAAGGATCATACACTACGATCAAGTAGGATTTATCCCAGGGATATAATAAGGATGGTTCAATATCTGTAAATCAATCAGTGTGATAAACCACATTAACAAATTGAAGAATAAAAACCATATGATCATCTCAATAGATGTGGAAAAAGCTTTTGACAAAATTCAACATCCATTTGTGATTGAAAACTCCTAGCAAAGTGGGTATAGAGGGACATACCTCAACATAATAAAGGCCATGTATGACAAAGCCCACCACTAACATCATACTCAACAGTGAAAAGCCAAAAGCATTTCCTCTAAGGTGAGGAACAAGACAAGTATGCTCACTCTCACCACTTCTATTAACATTGTATTGGGAGTCTTAGCCCCAGCAATCAGACAGGAAAAAGAAATAAAAGGAATTCAAATTGGAAAAGAAGTAAAACTGCCACTGTTTGCGGCTGACATACTATGTATAGAAAATCCTAAAGATGCCACCAAAGAACTAATAAATGAATTCAGTAAAGTTGCAGGATACAAAATTAATATACAGAAATCTGGATTTCTGTACCTTAAACTATCAGAAGGAGAAATTAAGAAAACAATCCCATTTAAAATTGGATCAAAAAGAATAAAATACCTAGGAATAAATCTCACCAAGGAGGTGGAAGACCTGTACACTGGAAACTGTAAGACACTGATGAAATTGAAGATGACACAAATTAAAAGATGTGCCATGCTCATGGATTTGAAGAATTAATATTGTTAAAATCACCCTACTACCCAAGGCAATGTACAAGATTCAGTGCAGTCCCTATCAAAATACCAATGGCATTTTCCACAGAACTAGAACAAATAATTCTAAAATTTATTTGGAAACACAAAAGACCCCAAATAGCCAAAACGGTCTTGAGAAAGAAGAACAAAGCTGGAGGTATCATGCTCATTGATTTCAAACTATACTACAAACTCTAGGAACCAAAGTAGTATGGTACTGGCACAAAAACAGACATATAGATCAATGCAACAGAATAGAGAACCCAAAAATAAACCCACACCTATATGGTCAGTCTAAAACAGAGGAAGGAAGAATATACAATGGGGAAAAGACAGCCTCTTCAGTAAATGGTGTTGGGAAACCTGGACAGCTCCATGCAAAAGAGTCAAACTGTACTGCTTTCTCACATCATATGTGAAAATAAACAAAAAAATATTTAAATGTAAGAACTGAAACCATAAAACTCTAAGAAAACACAGTACACTCTTTGACATTGGTCTTCACAAACTTCTTTTGGGTATATCTCCTCAAGCAAAAAACAAATGGGACTATAACAACCTAAAAAGCTTTTGCACAGTGAAGAAAACTATCAGCAAAATGAAAAGACAACCTACTGAATGTGAGAAGCTATTTACAAACAATATATCTGATAAGAGGTTAATGGCCAAAATATCCGAAGAACCCATACAACTCAACATCAAAAACAAACTCAATTAAAAAATAAGCAGAGGACCTGAATAGACATTTTTCCAGAGAGGACATAACACATGGCCAATAGACATATGAAAATATGCTGAACATCACTAATCATCAAGGAAATGCAAATCAAAACCACAATGATACCACCTCACACCTGTATGACTAGTATCAAAAGGACATCAAATAACAAGTGTTGACAAGGATGCAGATAAAAGGGAACCCTCATGTACTGGTGGGAATATAAATTGGTTACAGCCGCTATGGAAAGCAGTGTGAAGTTTCCTTTTTTAAAAGTTAAAAATAGAACTACTGTATGATTCATCAGTTCAACTCCTGAGTTTTTTTCCAAAGAAATCAAAACCACTAATTCAAAAAGGTATGTACCCCTATGTTCACTGCAGCATTATTCACAGTTGCTAAGATATGAAAGCAGCCTAAGTGTCCATTGATAAATTAATGGACAAAGGAGGTATATAATAATACATACAGTAGAATATTACTCAGCCACATAAAAAAAGAATGAAATCTTGCCATTTGCAAGAACATGAATGGACCTAGAGGGTGTTTTGCTAAGTGAAGTAAGTCAGACAGAGAAAGACAGATACCATATCATTTCGCTTATATGAGGAATCTAAGAAACAAAACAATTGAACAAACATAAAATAAACAGACTCATAGATACAGAAAACAAACTAGTGGTTGCCAGAGGGGAGTGGGCTGGGGAGATGAATGAAATAGATGAGGGTGATTGAGAGGTCCAAACTTTGTTATAAAAATATCACAGGGCTTCCCTGGTAGCGCAGTGGTTGAGAGTCCGCCTGCCGATGCAGGGGACGCGGGTTCGTGCCCCGGTCCGGGAAGATCCCACATGCCGCAGAGCGGCTGGGCCCGTGAGCCATGGCCGCTGAGCCTGCCTGTCCAGAGCCTGTGCTCCACAACGGGAGAGGTCACAACAGTGAGAGGCCCGCGTACCGCCAAAAAAATAATAATAATAATAATCAGAGATATAATGTACAGATAACATAGGGAATATAGTCAATAATATTTCATAATTTTGTGTGATGACAGATGGTAAATAGACTTATCGTGGTGATCACTTAGTGATGTATAAAAATACCGAATCACTAATTTACACCTGAGACTAATATGTTTTAAGTCAGGTATACTTCAATTTAAAAAAAGAAAGAAAGAAAGAAATGGAGGGACTAACCTGGCAGTCCAGTGGTTAGGACTCTGCACGTCCACTGCCAGGGGCCTGGGTTCCATCCCTGCTCAGGTCGGGGAACTAAGATCCCACAGGTCGTGTGGCTTGTGGAAAGAAATTGAGAAAGGAGACGGATAATATTCTTAAATACCGAATAACTACAAATATGATTTGTTCACTCGACAAATATTTATAGAGCACCAAGAAGTGCTGGGCATTTTTCCAGATACTGGGCATTTGTCAGCAAACGAAAGAGACAACAGCTCTGCCTTCATGGAGCTTTCGTTCCAGTCAGAGGAGGCAGACGATATGCCCGAGGCCAGCAATGGGCCCCGGAGGCCCATGTCTGTGGCTGGGCACAGAGAGCAGCGGGGAGAGATGGGAGAGGTTAGGGGTGGGGGGAGGCCAGACCAGGCAGGACCTCGTGGCCTGTGCAGAGAGCATGGTTTACTCTGTGAAATGAGAAGCCTTTGGGGGAGTTTTGAGCAGAGGAGTGTCATGATTTGACATGTTTTCTTTTTAAATCGGGATCATGCATTGATCCCGTTACTGTGTTAGGGTAGACAGAAGGGGAGGCAAGGGCAGAAAAGCAGGAACCCAGGTAGGTGGCTTCTGTCCCAGGGAGAGAAAATGGTGGCTTGGACCTGGGTGTGGCGATGGAAGTAGTGAGAAGCGGTCTGATTCTGGGCATATTTTGAATTTGAGCCAACTGAATCTGCATATGAATTAAATATGAAGTGTAAAAGAAAGAAGAACTAAGGGTGAATCTAAAATTTTTAAAGGGAAAGGACGTTGAAAATACCATCTGACTTCAGTAGTGGGAGAATTGTGTTGTAACTTGCTGGTTCATGCAATAAAACTCCATTTTATTTTTGGAGTTTTATATTCAGGAATTCATTTATGCCTTTTAGCAAACTGGGTCCTTTAAGGGACCTTCAGAGATGGAGTTCCTCCATCAGGATGCTGAGATGCTTATTAAAAAGAACAGGTTCCAGATTCCTATGCCTCCCACCTCTGAGTGGGAGAAAAGGATCTGCAGGGGTAGGACTCAGGTTTCAGTATCATGAATAAGCACTGAAATCAGAACTGGGGTGGGAACAGTTTTTTGTCAGAGGCAGCAGAAGTTCACATCCCTTGACTAACTCCTAGTCGTGCCCGCTTTGATCTTACTTCCTCCCAAAGCCTCCCCAACTTCCGTACTCTGGCCTACGCCCTACTTCCATAGCACCCGTATTTTCTCACCAGTAGTGATTGCCACACTATAATTGCCTGTTCACTTCTTTATCTTTCCCACTAAATTATTCACTGACATATCCCCAGGCGTAGTGCCAGGCACATGGCAGGTGTTCAATAAACATTTATTGAATTTTCCAAAAAATACGTTTTTAAGTGTACAAAGAAGAGTATTCTTACAACAGGACAAGGAGGTGTGTCCACATTGGTTAGAGCTCTGAGCTGGGTTTTAGGCGCTATTCTGCTTTGGGCTGTATGAGCCGTTTCTGCTCACAACATTTCTGATGCCAAATGTGGGAAGGGGGGGCATACCACGCCAACCAATTCTCCAACTCTCCATACACCAACTGGGTGTCTTACAGTTCAGTTCAGTTCTGACACTACCCAGAGTTAGCACAGACCCAAAAGGGTAAGGGCTCAGTCCCATAGGACTGCCCCCACTGCAGACACCAATCACAAGTTCTGGACCTCCCATACTTCTGACTCACAGCTATAAATTGGGGGTTCCCATGTCCCCCTCCTCTTTCCTTACGTTTACCAGTTTGTTATAAGGGATAGAACTCGGCAACAGTCAGATGGAAGAGATGTATAGGATAAGGTATGGGCGGTGGTGCACGCAGAGCCTCCATACTCTGTGTTAGCGCACCACCATCCCAGCACCTCCCTGTGTTTACCACCCTAGAAGCTCCAGATTTCATTGTTTGGTGGATTTTATGGAAGTTCTATTATGCAGGCAAGATTGATTAAATCAATAGCCGTTAATCACTAACTTGATCTCCACCCCCTCTCCTCTGCCCAGAGGTCAGGGGTGGGACCAGAAGATCCAATCCTCTAATCACATGGTTGGTTCCTTAGGCAGCCAGCCCCCATCCTGAAGCTATCTGGGGACCCACCAAGAGCCATCTCATTAGCATGGACTCAGAGACGGTTGAAAGGGGTTAGTTATGAATTATGAGACACTCCTCTCACCCTGTCACTCAGGAAATTCCAGGGGTTTTTGGAGCTCTGTTCTAGGAACTGGGGACAAAGAATAAACAGGTATTTCTTATTGTGTCACGGTATCACAGGCTAGTTTTGAGATCCTGAACGAGTTCGTTAACCTCCTGCATCACCTGTGAAAGCAGCTGGGGATGGGAGGAGGGGACACAGGTTTTTACAGAAAGCCCTAGAGGTTTTCATATAATGTTCCTCCATTGAGATTCACTTTGAGGAGTAAATCTCTACTACTGATGACAATACCCACCCCTCCGATATATTGGAAGGAGGGGGAAAAGCTTGTGAGCTGTTGGGCAAGTGATTTCTGATGGTTTCTTTCTGTGCTCTTGGAAAAAAGACAACCAGGGTTCTGAAAGCATTTAAGTGTTGTTTTGTTCTGTTTTGGTTTTGCTTATTACATAGATGTTTAATGATGGACGACCTCCCTTTTCCATCTTGATTTTTAGCTGCATGTGCAAATCAGCGTCCTGACCTCTTTGGTTGTGTTATTGCCCAAGTTGGAGTAATGGACATGCTGAAGTTCCATAAATACACTATTGGTCACGCCTGGACCACTGATTATGGGTGCTCAGACAACAAACAACACTTTGAATGGCTCATCAAGTAAGGTTTTAATTCATATGACATACTTGTGTTGCTAACAATTTGATACCAGAATACTGAACATAGTCAAAAGGATAAACGTTTGACTCCATGCCCTTCAATCTCTCATATTTGTGTGTAATTTACTGCAAAAGTAGGGCAAGTGGTGGGAATACCTGTCTTCCTGGTTTTGATCTGGTCTTTAACAAAAACAACAAACTACAAAGATGTGATGGGCAAAATTTTAAAGGTGGTCCTCCAGGATTCCTGTCCCCTGGTTCTAAAGTTAACCACTAATCTAGGTACTTCTGTGAAGGGACTTTGCGGATTAAATTAAGGTTACTAATCAGCTGACCAGGATAAGGAGATTATCCTGGATTATCGAGTGGGCCCAATCTAATGACAAACCCTTAATGGCAGAGCACTTTCTCTGGTGGGAGTCGGGGATGCAGCAGAAAGGGAGATGAGAGAGATTGGACGCATGAGGAGGACAGGAGGACTAAAGCCACCATTGCTGGCTTTGAAACTGAAGGAAGGGGACCTGTTCGACCTGAGATCAACCCCAACCAACAGCCATCAAAGAAACAAGAACCTCAGTCCTACAGCCACATGGAACTGAATGCATTCTGCCAACAGCTGGAATGAGTCTGGAAGTAGATGTTTTTCTAGAACTTCTTGATAAGTGCCCAGCTAGCCAACACCTTGATTTCAGCCTTGAGAGAGCCAGAGAACCCAGTTGAGCCAAGCCAGACTTCTGACTTATAGAACTGTGAGATAAGAAATCCATGTTGTTTTTAAAAGCTGCTAAATTTGTGGTAATTTGTTAATGCAGCAATTAAAAAATAATTTTTTTAAAAAGTCATTATAACTTACATATATATGGGATTTCTTTTTCTAAATTAAGAAATAAGGAAATGAAGAGGAATATATGCAAGAACAGTTAGACTTTTTTTGTGCTCTCAGTATAAGCACATATATTTGAAACTACAAGTTGCATTACTGAAATATTCGTATCCCTCAACACTTTGGCGATAACAGTGAGAAAATGGCAAACATTTAGATTCTCAAGACTGCAAGCTACATTCTTTTTTGGCCCTTCACTCTCTTTACTTCCCACATGTAGGGGTTTTGGGATTTTTACCAGCAGTATTTAGGAATTACTCTTAGAATAGCACCAGCAGCCTATGTCCCCTCTCCCCAGTCTCCTCAGTCAGTTATAAATTTTGATACAGTAATTTCTCAAGTCAGGTCTTTTCCTTCATTTGATGTGCTTTGTATGGTTAGCTCTCCACTTAGAAATTCAGCTAAAATGACTTGAATTTTTTTAATTGAATACTTTTAAACTACTCAGTTCTGTTCTGTAGGAGGGGGAACGTGTAACTTTTAAAATACACAGGTAGCCTCACTGACACATCCTGGTGAAAGCTGAATATTTGAAGAAGCCATAGTTCCAATTACCTTTAAGAAAATATGCACTTAGGGGGATAAGTCCCATTTAAACTCAGTTGAAAATACTGAGTTAATTGTATATTGAAGGCAACAAAATATTTGCTGGAACCTGATACTTCTAAAATTAATTTGAAAGCAAAAAAAGAGTTCTAAATATTTTCTCTCTCAAGATGTCTGTGATATTCCTATTTCAGACTTTAATTTTTTAACCTAGCACCCACAGAGCTGTATTTTCCTCTTACTTGCTACTCCCAATGAGCAGAGCTCAATCCAATATATTGAAGGGGGTCCCCCACGCCCCCCAAAATTTAAATTTCCAAGTTTGTGAATGGCTGGGAAAAATAAAGCCTAACAGACTTTTTTTCTACAGAACTTCTCAGTCTTGAATGTATAAATGCAGCACGTGAATCTTGAGGTGGGGAGAGGCATTATTAGTAGGCAGAGTTTCCAGACTTGTTTTCCCATAGAACTAACCCTTATCTGGAGGACTGGGGTTGATCCAGCAATACTCTGCCATGAGAGCAGAAAACAGACCCATTTGTACCCCCATCTTATCTATTAGGAGACTAAACCCCAGAAGGTTTTAGTCTTAGCTTGGTTAACTGAGCAGAAATTTTACTACTTTTGCCTATTTACCCTCCAAAATAAAACTCTACTAAAATAGTTTAATTCATTAATACTGAACACTTTGGAAAACATGACACCCATATGGACTAAAACGTAAAGAAAAAGTATCCAGAGATGTCTTTCACTTAACTACTATCAGTCGCTGTTTGATTTGATTGTACTTTTGTTCTTAAAAAACTTTTTGTTAACTGGAAACTTATCTTGTGCTTCAGAAGGTGTCCCCTCCACTAACTTTCTCACCATTGGCCAAAGTCAGTTTCTTTCTGCTGGACTGTGAGCCAGCAGGGGGTCAGCGGCTCAGGTTCCCTGGTTTCAGACAGGAAGCTAGGCCCAGAGGGGACCGACCCATGGTCTTCCTAAGACTGCCAAGCTGAGCTCAGAATAAAGGTTTTATAGATACTAAACAGACAAAAAGCTGCTGTACACTGGATTTCAAGTTCTTCGACAGAAGAAAGGCTTGCACCCATTCTATTCACAATCAGTGATTTAAAAGAACAATCAATCAGGGCTTCCCTGGTGGCACAGGGGTTGAGAGTCCGCCTGCCGATGCAGGGGACACGGGTTCGTGCCTCGGTCCGGGAAGATCCCACATGTCGCGGAGCGGCTGGGCCCATGAGCCATGGCTGCTGAGCCTGTGCGTCCGGAGCCTGTGCTCCGCAGAGGGAGAGGCCACAGCAGTGAGAGGCCCACGTACCGCAAAAAATAATAATAATAATAATGAAGCTACAAGGGAATATAGCCAATATTTTATAATAACTTTAAATGGAGTATAAGCTATAAAAATATTGAATCACCTGAAACTAATATTGTAAATCAACTATACCTCAATTAAAATCTTTTCATGTAGAATACAAACAAAGGGACAGTCCACTTTGTAGCAGTGAAAAAGTCAGTCTGAAGAATTTGAAAATATTCACCTCAAGACAGTCAGTATGCACATACTTTGGGTTGTTTCAACAGCCCTGTTTCTTTCTTACACAGGCTTCCAAAGTGGGAGTGAAATAAACGACACAGCTCCCCAGCTTCCAATAGCCCTGGCCAGTCACAGCCCAAACGGTGAGGTGATGTAACTTAGTCTGCAGTGGTCACCCATGGACCAGCTGGCTGCAGTCCTCACTGCTGGTGACGGTAGGCGGGTAGACGACACAGGTCACTATGCCCACCAGTCCCCGTGATTATCCTAGTGGACACACAACTCTCATTTTGATATCTGGCCTCATGAAAGTGCCTTTGCCTTTCAGATATTCTCCACTGCACAACGTGAAGCTACCAGAGGCAGACGACATCCAGTACCCGTCCATGCTTCTCCTCACCGCGGACCATGATGACCGCGTGGTCCCGCTTCATTCCCTGAAGTTCATTGCCACCCTTCAGTACCTGGTGGGCCGCAGTCGGAAGCAGAACAATCCCCTGCTTATCCACGTGGACACCAAGGCTGGCCACGGGGCTGGGAAGCCCACGGCCAAAGTAATAGAAGAAGTGTCAGACATGTTTGCATTCATAGCGCGCTGCCTGAGCATCGACTGGATTCAGTAAATGGCATTTCCCACTGCCTCTGACCACTGCGGAAAACCTCAAGGGCTCTCACGCCATTAAAACCGAGAAACCACTGGGCGTAATGCCTCCCCACACGAACACTGTTCCTGCACTCGCGGACTGCAGCTGAACAGAACTGCCGTGGGAATTTTAGCTTTTCTAGGCTTCTCCTTTTTAGCAGGCCCTTGGCGTTTCTTTTTCCACCCTGTGCAGGCACATATTTTTAAAAGGAACAAAAGGCATGTTCGGGTAAATAGCTAATGGCAGCCAACACATTGTGAATATTAGATTGCGGAATTCAGAGTCATGGTCAGGCATACTTCATATAGAGCACCTCAGTGAAACTTGCTTCTATAACTATAACCAATATACCTTTACATAAATGTGAGACTTGTTCTCCTGAAAAAGACTTCTTTGCCACAATAATAAATGTTATTTAAGAATGAGAGGCTTTATTTCTGGTTCCTTTGTGTTGAGGAGCAACCCCAGAAGTGCAATCATTCTGCACTGCGTCCTGTCACTTGTCTGTGGGAATAAGCAATGAAGTCATAGACTGTAAGCGCTGCACGGAGGCGGAGTGCGTCCCTCTAGCTCCCTTGTTTATGGTGAGGAAGCTATTAGAGGTGGCTTACTGTCTTAAATATTAACCACTCAGCCAGCTGGTCATCTCGTCCGGGGCTCTTTTGGTTTGGATGCCTCCTAAAAATCAGTGGACCTGAAGCTTCAGATAATTCACCTATTTGTCTGGCTGTCAGTTTGGTTACAAAGTATTTGTGGAAATCAGGGTACCTGGGATTCTAAAACTAAGAGACCACATGAGTGAACTCTCCAAATTTATCTTACAATTAGAAATTTCAGCATTTGCCAAGCAGTTCTTCCCCCCCATAGACCACTTCCTGGAAATAACAATAGTCATACTTTAAAAAGTGTGTCTCCCCAGCCTGAAATCTTTAAGAGGAGAATATATCATTCCTCAGACTTGTCCATAAAAAAAAAAAAAAAAAATTAAGGCATTTGGTTTACCATTTCATGAAATACTATTCCTTTGGGTATCAGTTTGGGAGGTGGTGATCTAATTTATGAGAAAAAAAACAGCTGCTGCTTTGTCTTGCTTCATGAGATATCACAAAAATTACTATTTCGTATAAAGTATTTTAACCTTAAAAAATTAGTTTAAGGGCTTCCCTGGTGGCGCAGTGGTTGGGAGTCCGCCTGCCGATGCAGGGGACACGGGTTCGTGCCCCGGTCCGGGAGGATCCCACATGCCGCGGAGCGGCTGAGCCCGTGAGCCATGGCCGCTGAGGCTGCGCGTCAGGAGCCTGTGCTCCGCAATGGGGAGGCCACAATAGTGAGAGGCCCGCATACCGCAAAAAAAAAAAAATTAGTTTAAAAGATTTCTTCATTAATCTAATAGCTTGTTCTTTTCCAGGTAAGTGCTATTTTCCAAATCATACATGTTCGTGCTTCTCTTGAGATCTCTACCTTTCTCAAATTGTGGTCTAAAGTTAGACACACTATTTTCTGTCCAGCTTATCACTACATACAAGCTCAGTTGAAAGGTGGATACATGGTTTGGCTTTTTTCTTCTACAGTTATGTTTTCTATCACTGTTTGTTTAAATAAGCACCGTATATAATGCAGCTGTCATTGAACATATGATTCATTATGAGCTCCTCCACCCAATCCCTGGAGGAAAAGTATGCCACTAGCTAGCAGTGCATGCAGCGGTTGACATCATCACCATCTACCTGGAGAGATGCTAACACTAGCTAACTGCCATGTAACTGCTGACCAGCATGACAGGAAGAAAAAAAAATGTATTTGTATAGATAAGGCAAAGGCAGCCTTTATCCTAGACCAGCTGGGTCATTTGAGGTGTAGACAGCTGAGTTGTACCCATTCAGTCCAGAGCACTTGCAAGTTTGCACAGAATCCGGCTACACTTTCCCGCTGAGGTTTTCTACTTAGCAGCAGAAAGTGGAAGTATAGTGTGTAGAGTCTCAGCTTCAAGAGAAATCAGGACCAGGTTCAAATCCCAACTGTCAATTAGTAACTGGTGATTATGAGGAATAAACAAGCTAATATACTTACACGCGCCTAGCATATAATTGGACTCCAACTGAGAGTTGTCTTTCCCAAGCTAGTTTTCATATCGAGATTTTAGCTGGACAACTGAGCACACAGACTGAATGTAGCTTTTTTACACCTTAAACATTGGATGACTTAGAGGTTGGGCTCCTCCCCAGATCTCAGAGTGTCTTTCTTACTAGATGCCACCCTCCTCTGTATCCGGTACTCTGCCCCTCTGCTCTGTCTTACGTTGCTCTCTGGTGTTCTGAGGAAAAAAGCTGCATATGTTGGCCAGGTGGTCTAACTGCCTTGTCACAGGGCCTTGCAAACACGCCACAGAGCATTTGCTACCTTAGTAAGATAAAGTCACACTTATGATGTTTAATATGTACACACCTGGAATATTGTAAAACTTTGCAATTAGTCATGTTTCCTAATACTCCCACTAAAGCTTAGGCAGTTACACCCAAATGGTGCTGCCAGTATGAAAGGTTACATTTCAGCTAAGAAAGTCTATCACCAAATTCTCCATATTTATCAGATAATTTTACCAGCCTCAGGGATTTCCCTGGGCAGACTGCACAGCCAGTGCCCAGAAGGCTTACAGAGCCTCAAAGATGAGTTAAGGCCAGACTGGAAAGCTGTAAGGGGGGCTGTAAAAAAGGCGAAGGTCAGACTATGAGGGGGTAGTCAGGAAGGCCAGTGGGATGAGGGCTGAGGCCAATGAATAAGGACCATTTAGCTGTATTTTGCATCCATTCATATTCTAGGGGCTGGCAGTGCAAAGAGAAAAAGTCCTGCCCTGATGAAGTTGAGACTCCAGGGGGAGGAAACAGGCGATAAACTATGCCCTCGGTCCCCTGTGCTCTAAGCTTTCTGTGTGTGTGTGGGTGTGTTTGTCCTCAAGCAACCCTATAAACCATGTGCTACCCTTATCCCCATTTGGCAAAGGCCCAAGTTCACCAGCCAGGAAGTAAGCAGGCAGGGCAGTTAACCCTGGCAGCAGGACCCTGGAGACGGCACTCTTACCCATTTGTGAGAAGACAGAAAAGCAAGAGGCTTCCCATTCAAGATGGTGACTAGGAAGGTCCTGAACTTACCTCCTCTCATGGACACAGCTAATTGACAGCTGCATACGGAACAACGTGCTTTGAAAGAAACCCAAAAACTAGATGAGCAACTCCTACACATGAGGTGAAAGAGAAGAAACCCACATGGAACCGGGTAGAAGAGTCTGAGACACAATCTCACGATACACCCCACCCCTGACACAGCCACCCACAGTCAGGAGGGAACCCACAACTCCGAGCTTCTCCATGAGGAGCAAAGGGTTTGGACCTCACATCTGGCACCCCAGCTTTTAAGACTTGCATCTAAGAGACGAGCCTCCAAAATATTTAGCTTTGAAAGCCAACAGGGCTTGCATCCATGAGACCCACCAAGATATAGCAAAGAAACAATTTTTTAAATTTGTTTTGTTTTTTCTCTCTAGTCACATTTTTAATTTAAAGAAAATATATTTAATATATTAAAAAATACCACACACCAGTCAGAATGGCCATCATCAAAAAGTCTACAAATAATAAATGCTGGAGAAGGTGTGAAGAAAAGGGAGCCCTCCTACACTGTTGGTGGGAATGTAAATTGGTGCAGCTACTATGGAGAACAGTATGGAGGTTCCTTAAACCAAAAATAGAGTTACCATATGATCCTACAATCCTACTCCTGGGCATATATCCAGAAAATACAAAAACTCTAATTTGAAAAGATACATGCACCCCAATGTTCATAGTAGCACTATTTACAATAGCCAAGACATGGAAGCAATCTAAATGCCCATCGACAGATGACTGGATAAAGAAGATGTGTTGTGTATACACACACACACACACACACACACACACACACAGGAATATTACTAAACCATAAAGAAGAATGCCATTTGCAGCAACATGGATTGACCTAGAGATTACCATAAGCCAGACAGTGAAGTAAGCCAGACAGAGATAAATACCACATAATATCGCTTATACATGGAAACTTAGAAAGAAAAAAAAAAGATACAGATGAACTTATTTACAAAACAGAAAAAGATTCCCAGACATAGAAAACAAACTTACTGTCATCAAAGGGGAAGGAGGGGAGGGGAGAGAGGGATAAATTAGGAGGTTGGGATTAACATATGCACACTACTATATATAAAATAGATAAACAACAAGGACCTACTGTATAGCACAGGGAACTATACTCAGTATTTTTCAATAAGCTATAAGGGAAAAGAATCTGAAAAGGAACATGTATATGTATGTATCACTGAATCACTGTTCTGTACACCTGAAACTAACACGACATTGTAAATCAACTACACTTCAATTAAATAATTGACAAAATTTTTAAAGATCTACCTAGGGACTTCCCTGGTGGTCTAGTGGTAAAGAATCCGCCTTCCAATTCAGGGGACACAGGTTCAATCCCTGGTCGGGGAACTAAGATCCCACATGCTGCGGGACAACTAAGCCCTGGGGCCACAGCTACTGAGCTCTTGCGCCTCAATGAGAGAGCCCATGTGCCACAAACTACAGAGCCCATGCTCCCTGGAGCCCACAAGCCACAACTAGAGAGAAAACCCACATGCCACAACTAGAGAGAAGCCTGCGTGCCTCAACAAAGACCCAACGCAGCCAAAGAAATAAATAAATATTTTTTTTAATTTAAAAAATAAAAAAGATCTACTTAGTAAGTTTCAAATATACAATACAGTATATTATTAACTATAGTCACCATACTGTACATTACACCCCCAGAACTTATTTATAACTGGAAGTCTGTACCTTTGACCACCTTCACTCAACTTAACCACCCAAAAAACAGTTCTTAAAAGGGCTCACGCAGACTCAACTGGCTACCCCCAGGGTCCAGCAGAGAGTCCTCTGCCTGAAAAGTGCCCAGTCTTTCTGTGAAAGACACCTACCTGCTCATCTTAAAGCTTTGACCCGAGGGGCAAGATTCTAACTGAACACACATCTAGAAGCCTACTTGAAACACCCTCCAAAGTCCAGAGAGGCTGGCGGGGCCATATTCACACTCTCCCTTCACCTCACCCCAGGTCACTAATATCTCCCAGAAAGACCTTGTGCATACACCTAGTACCCTGGTTTTTGTGACACCCATTAATCACGTGGCTCTAGTGGCCAGTGGGTCCTGTAGGACTGTAGCAAATGGACAAACAGTTCTTAACTGGCTAACCACCCCAGGGCACAGCACAGAGACAGCAGACTGAAATGCACCCCCAGACTTCCTGTAAAAGAGACCTATTAGCTTATCTTCATAGCTGTGGCCTGAGAAGAAGACTCCTAACTAAACACATCTAAGGGCTGATTATAATCCTCTCCAGAGATCACGGAGGACAGTGGGTGTCATCCTCACACTCTCCCTCTGTCCTGCCCTACATCACCAGCATCTCCAGGAAAAGAGCTTGTGTATACATGTGGTGCCCCAATGTACACATGTGGTGCCCCAACTTTTGTGGCTGTGCTACATCCCTTGATAGCCTGAGTCTGGTGGCCAGCAAGGCCTGTGTTCATGGGGCTTGTGTTCTTGTGTTAATGCGACAGCTGCAAACAAAGAAACTTCTTAACTAGCTATTACCTCAGGGCTCAGTGCAAAGAGAGCAGACAGAAATGACCATCGGACCCTGAAAGAGCTATATTTGCACATTTGAAAAGCTGCTGCCTGAGGGCCTAGCTTCCAATCAGCCTGCACCTAGGTGCTGACTGAGATCCACCCCTTTTGGGACACCAACAGGTCTTTGCACACCCTCAACTACCAGAAGCCACTAAGAATAAAGCAGGCTGCTTGAACAATCACAAAGATTCGAGACAACCAAGAGCTAGAGCAGGGTGGAACAATAAGGTTCACCTCCTACACAAGGCTGCTCCTTTAAGACTGGGAGAGGTGACTGTTTCAACTAATGCATAGAAAAATAACAGACTGTCAAGGAAAATGAATAAACAAAAGGAATATGTTCCAAACAAAAGAAAAGATAAAACCTCAGAAAAACCCATAATGAAACAGAGATAAGTGAAAATTTACCTAGTAAAGAGTTCAAAGTTACAATCATAAAGATGCTCACCAAATATATATGCACCCAACATAGTATTTGCCTTATGTATTGAGGCGCTCCTAACAGCCATAAAAGGGGAAACTGACAGTAACACAATGATAGTGGGGCACTTTAACAACCTGCTTTCACCAATGGACACATCAGACAGAAAAATCATTAAGGAAACACAGGCCTTAAATGACACATTAAGGCAGATGGACTTAATTGATATTTATAGAGCATACGTTCCAAAAGCAGCAGAATACATATTCTTCTTAAGTGGACATGGAACATTCTCCAGGATAGATCAAATATTGAGTCACAAATCAAGCCTCAGTAAATTTAAGAAAACTGAAATCATATCAAGGATCTTTTTGGACCAAAACACTATGAGATTAGAGATAAATTATAGGGAAAAAAATGTAAAAAACACAAACACGTGGAGACTAAAACAATATATTACTAAACAACCAATGGATCACTGAAGAAATCAAAGAGAAAATCAAAAAAATACCTAGAGACAAATGAAAATGAAACATAATGATCCAAAATCTATGGGACACAGCAAAAGCAGGTCTAGTAAGGAAGTTTATAGCAATACAATGTTATCTCAGGAAACAAGAAAAATCTCAAAGAAACAAGCTAACCTTATACCTAAAGCAACTAGAGAAAGAAGAACAAACAAAACCCAAAGTTAGTAGAAGGAAAGAAATCATAAAGATCAGAGTGGAAATAAATTAAATAGAGATGAAGAAAACAATAGAAAAGATAAGTGAAACTAAAAGTTGGTTCTCTGAAAAGATAAATAAAATTCATAAACCTTCATCCAGGCTCATCAAGAAAAAAAGGGAGAGGGCTCAAATCAATAAAGTCAGAAATGAAAAAGGAGAAGTTACAACTGACACCACAGAAATTAAAAGGATCATAAGAGACTACTACAAGCAACCCTGGACAAATTCTTAGAAACGTACAACCTTCCAAGACTGAACCAGGAAGAAATAGAAAACATGAAGAGACCAATCACAAGTACTGAAATTTAAACTGTGATTTAAAGACTTCCAACAGGGACTTCCCTGGTGGTTCAGTGGTTAAGAATCCACCGGCCAATTCAGGGTACACGGGTTCAAGCCCTGGTCCAGGAAGATCCCACACGCTGCGAAGCAACTAAGCCTGTGTGCCACAAATACTGAGCCTGCACTCTAGAGCCCATGAGCCACAACTACCGAGCCTGCATGACACAATTACTGAAGCCTGCACACCTAGAGCCCATGCTCTGCAACAAGAGAAGCCACCACAATGAGAAGCCAGCCCATGCACCTCAACAAAGAGTAGCCCCCACTCAACACAAGTAGAGAAAGCCCACGGGCAGCAATGAAGACCCAACGCAGCCAAAAATAAACAAATAAATAAAGTTGATTCTTTAAAAAAAATTGGAAAAATTTTTTAAAAATAAAAACTTCCAACAAACAAGAGTCCAGGACCAGATGGCTTCACAGGTGATTTCTGTCAAACATTTAGAGAAGAGCTAACACATATCCTTCTGAAACTCTTCTAAAACACTGCAGAGGGGGACTTCCCTGGTGGCACAGTAGTTAAGAATCCACCTGCCAATGCAGGAGACATGTGTTTGAGCCCTGATCTGGGAAGATCCCACATGCCGTGGAGCAACTAAGCCCGCGCACCACAACTACCGAGCCTGCTCTCTAGAGCCCGTGCTCTGCAACAAGAGAAGCCACCACAGTGAGAAGCCTGTGCACTGCAACAAGGAGTAGCCCGTGCTCGCCGCAACTAGAGAAAGCCTGCACACAGCAACGAAGACCCAATGCAGCCAAAAATAAATAAATAAATAAATAAATTTTTTTAAAAAAAAACAACTGCAGAGGAAGGAACACTCCCAAACTCATTCTATGAGGCCACTATCACCCTGATACCAAAAGCAGACAAAGATACCACAAACAAAAGAAAATTACAGGCCAATATCACTGAGGAAGATAGATGCAAAAATCCTCAAAAAATACTAGCAAACCAAGTCCAACAATACATTAAAAGGACCATACACCATGATCAAGTGAGATTTACCCCAGGGATGCAAGGATTTTTCAATATCTGTAAACCAATCAGTGTGATACAGCACATTAGCAAATTGAAGAATAAAAACCATATGATCATCTCAATAGATGCAGGAAAAGCTTTTGACAAAGTTCAACACCCATTTATGATAAAAACTCTCCAGAAAGTGGGCATAGAGGGAACATACCTCAACATAATAAAGGCCATATACGACAAACCCACAGCCAACATCATTCTCAATGGTGAAAAGCTGAAAGTATTTCCTCTAAAGATCAGGAACAAGACAAGGGTGTCCACTCTCACCATCTTTTTTTTTTTTTGTGGCTGCGTTGGGTCTTTGTTGCTGCACGCAGACTTCCTCCACTTGTGGAAAGCGGGGGCTACTCTTCATTGTGGTGCGCAGGCTCTTCATTGTGGTGGTTTCTCTTGTTACACAGCACAGGCTCTAGGCATGCGGGCTTCTGTAATTGTGGTGCGGGCTCAGTAGTTGTGGCTCGCAGGCACTACAGCACAGGTTCAGTAGTTGTGGTTCACAGGCTTAGCTGCTCCATGGCATGTGGAATCTTCCTGCAACAGGGCTCAAACCTGTGTCCCCTGTATTGGCAGGTGGGTTCTTAACCACTGCTCCACCAGGGAAGTCCCATCACCACTTTCATTCAACATAGTTTTGGAAGTCCTAGCCACAGTAATCAGAGAAAAAAAAGAAATAAAAGGAATCCAAATTGGAAAGGAAGAAGTAAAACTATCACCTTTTACAGATGATATGATACTATACATACAAAATCCTCAAGATGCTACCAGAAAACTACTAGAGCTCATCAATGAATTCAGTAAAGTTGCAATATACAAAATTAATACACAGAAAATCTCTTGCATTCCTATACCCTAAAAATGAAAGATCAGAAAGAGAAATTAAGGAAACAATCCCATTTACCATTGCATCAAAGAGAATAAAATACCTAGGAATAAACATACCTAAGGAAGCAAAAGACCTGGACTCAGAAAGCTATAAGACACTGATGAAAGAAATTGAAGATGACACAAACAATTGGATAGATATACCATGTTCTTGGATCAGAATACTCAATATTGTAAAAATGACTATACTACCCAAAGCAATATATAGGTTCAATGCAATCCCTATCAAATTACCAATGGCATTTTTCACAGACTAGAACAAAAAATTTTACCATTTATATGGAAACACAAAAGACCCTGAAGAGCCAACCAATCTTGAGAAAGAAAAATGCAGCTGGAGTAATCAGGCTCCCTGACTTCACACTATATTACAAAGCTACAGTAATCAAAACAGTATGGTAGTGGCACAAAAACAGAAATATAGATCAATGGAACAGGATAGAAACCCCAGAGATAAACTCACGCACCTATGGTCAACTGATCTATGACAAAGGAGGCAAGAATATACAGTGGAGAAAAGACAGTCTCTTCAATAAGTGGGGCTGGGAAAACTGGACAGCTACATGTAAAAGAATGAAATTAGAACACTCCCTAATACCATACACAAAAATAAACTCAAAAAAGTTTAAAGATCTAAATGTAAGACTGAATATTATAAAACAGAGGAAAACATAGGTAGAACACTCTCTGACATAAATAGCAGCAATATCTCTTTGGAGCCACCTCCTAATGAAAATAAAAACAAAAATAAATAAATGGGACCTAATTAAACTTAAAAGCTTTTGCACATCAAAGGAAACCATAAACAAAACGAAAAGTCACCCTACAGAATGGGAGACAATATTTGCAAATGATGCAACTGACAAGGGCTTGATTTCCAAAATATACAAACAACTCATGCAATTCAATATCAAAAAACCAAACAACTCAATCAAAAAATGGGCAGAATATCTAAATAGACACTTCTCCAAAGAAGACATACAGATGGCCAAAAAAGTATATGAAAATTGCTCAACATCACTATCAGAAATGTAAATCAAAACTACAATGAGGTTATCACCTCACACCAGTTAGAATGGCCATCATGATAAAGTGTACAAACAGGGAGACCTTCAAGATGGTGGAGGAGTAAGATGTGGAGATCACCTTCCTCCCCACAAATACATCAGAAATACATCTACATGTGGAACAACTCCTACAGAACACCTACTGAATGCTGGCAGAAGACCTCAGACATCCCAAAAGGCAGGAAACTCCCCCACGTACCTGGGTATGGCAAGAGAAAAAAGAAAAAACAGAGACAAAAAAAATAGGGACAGGACCTGCACCTCTGGGAGGGAGCTGTGAAGGAGGAAAAGTTTCCACACACTAGGAAGTCCCTTCACTGGAGGAGACGGAGTGGGGGGGGGGGCAGGGGAAGCTTCAGAGCCACAGAGGAGAGCACAGCAATAGGGGTACGGAGGGCAAAGCAGAGAGATTCCTGCACAGAGGATCGGTGCCAGCACTCACCAGCCCGAGAGGCCTGTCTGCTCACCGGCTGGGGCGGGTGGGGGCTGGGAGCTGAGGCTCAGGCTTGGGAGGTCAGAACCCAGGGAGAAGACTGGGGTTGGCTGCGTGAACACTGCCTGAAGGGGGCTAGTGCACCACAGCTAGCCAGGAGGGAGTCCGGGAAAAAGTCTGGACCTGCCTAAGAGGCAAGACAACATTGTTTCGGGGTGCACAAGGAGATTCAGAGCACTGCCTGAACAAGCTCCAGAGACAGGTGCAAGCCGCAGCTATCAGCTAGGGCCCCAGAGACGGGCATGAAACACTAAGTCTGCTGCTGCAGCCCCCAACAAGCCTGTGTGCAAGCACAGGTCACTATCCACACATCCCCTCCCGGGAGCCTGTGCAGCCCGCCACTGCCAGGGTCCCGTGATCCAGGGACAACTTCCCCGGGTGAACACACGGCACGTCTCAGGCTGGTGCAGCGTCACGCCGGCCTCTGCCGCTGCAGGCTCGCCCTGCATTCCGTACCCCTCCCGCCCCCCGGCCTGAGTGAGCCAGAGCCCCCGAATCAGCTGCTCCTTTAACCCCATCCTGTCTGAGCAAAGAACAGATGCCCTAAGGTGACCTACACGCAGAGGCGAGGCCAATCCAAAGCTGAACCCCAGGAGCTGTGAGAACAAAGAAGAGAAAGGGAAATCTCTCCCAGCAGCCTCAGGAGCAGCAGATTAAATCTCCACAATCAACTTGATGTACCCTGAATCTCTGGAATACCTGATAGACAACAAATCATCCCAAAATTGAGGCAGTGGACTTTGGGAAAAACTGTAGACTTGGGGTCTGCTCTCTGCATCTAATTTGTTTCTGGTCTTATGTTTATCTTAGTTTAGTATTTAGAGTTTATTATCATTGGTAGATTTCTTTATTAATTTGGTTGCTCTCTTCCTTTTTCTTTTTTTAATGTATATATATATATATATATCTTTTTTCCTTTTTCTCTTTTTTTGAGTGTGTATGTGTATGCTTCTTGGTATGATTTTTGTCTGTATAGCATTGCTTTTACCATTTCTCCTAGGGTTCTGTCCATTTTATGTGTGTTTGTTTTCTGTATAGTTTTTAGTGCTTGCTATCATTGGTGGATTTGTTTTTTGGTTTGGTTGCTCTCTTCTTTCTTTCTTTTTCTTTTTTATTACATTTTAATCTTTTTATTTTTAATAATTTTTTTATTTTAATAACTTTTTTTTTCTTTTTCTGTCTTTCTTTTTCTCCCTTTTCTTCTGAGCCATCTTGGTGCTCTGGCCAGGTGTCAGGCCTGTGCCTCTGAGATGGAAGAGCCTAGTTCAAGACATTGGTCCACCAGAGACCTCCCGGCTCCATGTAATATCAAACAGTGAAAGCTCTCCGAGAGATCTCCATCTCAATGCTAAGAACCAGCTCCACTCAACGACCAGCAAGCTACATGCTGCACACCCTATGCCAAACAACTAGCAAGTCAGGAACACAACCCCATCCATTAGCAGAGAGACTGCCTAAAATCATAATAATGTTTCAGACACCCCAAAACACACCACCGGACATTGTCCTGCCCACCAGAAAGACAAGATCCAGCCTCATCCTCCAGAACACAGGCACCAGTCCCCTCCACCTGCACAACCCACTGAACCAACCTTAGCCACTGGGGGCAGACACCAGAAACAATGGAATTATGAACCTGCAGCCTGCAAAAATGAGACCCCAAACAAAGTAAGTTAAACAAAATGACAAGACAGAGAAACACACAGCAGATGAAGGAGTAAGGTAAAAACCCACCAGACCAAACAAATGAAGAGGAAATAGGCAGTCTACCTGAAAAAGAATTCAGAGTAATGATAGTAAAGATGATCCAAAATCTTGGAAATAGAATGGAGATACTACAAGAAATGTTTAACAAGAACCTAGAAGAACTGAAGAACAAACAAACAATGAGGAACACAATAAATGAAATTAAAAATTCTCTAGGAATCAATAGCAGAATAACTGAGGCAGAAGAACAGATAAGTGACCTGGAAGATAAAATAATGGAAATAACTACTGCAGAACAGAATAAAGAAGAATAAAAAGAACTGAGGACAGTCTCAGAGACCTCTGGGACAACATTAAACACACCAACATTCAAATGATAGGGGTCCCAGAAGAAGAAGAGAAAAAGAAAGGGACTGAGAAAATATTTGAAGAGAATATAGTTGAAAACTTCCCTAACATGGGAAAGGAAATAGTCAGTCAAGTCCAGGAAGTGCAGAGAGTCCCATACGGGAGAAATCCAAGGAGAAACACACCAAGACACATATTAATCGAACTATCAAAAATTAAACACAAAGAAAAAAATATTAAAAGCAGCAAGGGAAGAACAACAAATAACATACAAGGGAATCCCCATAAGGTAAGAGCTGATCTTTCAGCAGAAACTCTGCAAGCCAGAAGGGTGTAGCAGGACATATTTAAAGTGATGAAAGGGCAGAACCTACAACCAAGATTACTCTACCCAGCAAGGATCTCATTCAGATTTGACAGAGAAATTAAAAGCTTTACAGACAAGCAAAAACTAAGAGAATTCAGCACCACCAAAACAGCTTTACAACAAATGCTAAAGGAAATCTCTAGGCAGGATACACAAGAGAAGGAAAAGACCTATGATAACAAACACAAAAGAATTAAGAAAATGGTAATAGGGACATACATATCAATAATTACCTTAAATGTAAATGGATTAATTGCTCGAAGCAAAAGACATAGACTGGCTGAATGGATACAAAAACAAGACCCATATATATGCTGTCTACAAGAGACCCACCTTCAGACCTAGGGACACATACAGACTGAAAGTGAGGGGATGGAAAAAGATATTCCATGCAAATGGAAATCAAAAGAAAGCTGGAGTAGCAATTCTCATATCACACAAAAGACTTTAAAATAAAGACTATTACAATAGACAAAGAAGGACACTACATAATGATCAAAGGTCAATCCAAGAAGATACATCAATTATAAATATTTATGCACCCAACATAGGAGCACCTCAATACATAAGGCAAATGCTAACAGCCATAAACGGGGAAATTGACAGTAACACAATCATAGTAGGGCACTTAAACACCCCACTTTCACCAATGGACAGATCACCCAAAATGAAAATAAATAAGGAAACACAAGCTTTAAATGATACATTAAACAAGATAGACTTAATTGACATTTATAGGACATTCCATCCGAAAACAACAGAATACACATTTTTCTCAAGTGCTCATGGAACATTCTCCAGGATAGATCATATCTTGAGTTACAAATCAAGCCTTGGTAAATTTAAGAAAACTGAAATCGTATCAAGTATCTTTTCTGACCACAACAATATTAGCCTAGATTTCAATTATAGAAAAAAATCTGTGAAAAATACAAACACATAGAGGCTAAACAATACACTACTAAATAACCAAGAGATCACAGAAGAAATCAAAGAGGAAATCTAAAAATACCTAGAAACAAATGACAATGAAAACACGATGACCCAAAACCTATGGGATGTGGCAAGAGCAGTTCTAAGAGGGAAGTTTATAGCAATACAAGCCTACCTCAGGAAATAAGAAACATCTCAAATAAACAACCTAACCTTGCACCTAAAGCAATTAGAGAAAAAAAGAACAAAAAAACCCCCAAAGTTAGCAGAAGGAAAGAAATCATAAAGACCAGATCAGAAGTAAACGAAAAAGAAATGAAGGAAACAATAGCAAAGATCGATAAAACTAAAAGCTGGTTCTTTGAGAAGATAAACAACATTGATAAACCATTAGCCAGACTCATGAAGAAAAAAAGGGAGAAGACTCAAACCAATAGAATCAGAAATGAAAAAGGAGAAGTAACAGCTGACACTGCAGAGATACAAAGGATCATGAGGGATTACTACAAGCAACTCTATGCCAATAAAACGGACAACCTGGAAGAAATGGACAAATTCTTAGAAAAGCACAATCTTCTGACACTGAACCAGGAAGAAATAGAAAATATAAACAGACCAATCACAAGCACTGAAATTGAGACTGTGATTAAAAATCTTCCACCAAATAAAAGCCCAGGACCAGATGGCTTCACAGGCAAATTCTATCAAACGTTTACAGAAGAGCTAACACCTATCCTTCTCAAACTCTTCCAAAATACAGCAGACGGAGGAACACTCCCAAACTCATTCTACGAGGCCACCATCGCCCTGATGCCGAAACCAAAGATGTCACAAAGAAAGACAACTACAGGCCAATATGTCTGATGAACATAGATGCAAAAATCCTCAACAAAATACTAGCAAACAGAATCCAACAGCACATTAAAAGGATCATACACCATGATCAAGTGGAGTTTATCCCAGGAATGCAAGTATTCTTCAACATACGCAAATCAATCAATGTGTTACACCATATTAAATAATTAAAGAAGAAAAACCATATGATCATCTCAAAAGATGCAGAAAATGCTTTTGACAAAATTCAACACCCATTTATGATAAAAACCCTCCAGAAAGTAGGCATAGAGGAAACTTTCCTCAACATAACAAAGGCCATATATGACAAACCCACAGACAAAATCGTTCTCAATGGTGAAACTCTGAAACCATTTCCACTAAGATCAGGAACAAGACAACATTGTCCATTCTCACCACGATTATTCAACATAGTTTTGGAAGTTTTAGCCACAGCAATCACAGAAGAAAAAGAAATAAAAGGAATTCAAATTGGAAAAGAAGTAGTAAAGCTGTCACTGTTTGCAGATGACTTGATACTATACATAGATAATCCTAAAGATGCTACCAGAAAACTACTAGAGCTAATCAATAAATTTGGTAAAGTAGCAGGATACAAAATTAATGCACAGAAATCTCTTGCCTTCCTATACACTAACAATGAAAAATCTGAAAGAGAAATTAAGGAAACACTCCGATTAACCATTGCGACAAAAAGAATAAAATACCTAGGAATAAACACACCTAAGGAGACAAAAGACCTGTATGCAGAAAACTATAAGACACTGATGAAAGAAAATAAAGATGATACCAACAGATGGATTAGATTGGATTACCAATGTTCTTGGATTGGAAGAATCAACATTGTGAAAATGACTATACTACCCAAAGCAGTCTACAGATTCAGTGCAGTCCGTAGAAAATATTTGCAATATTTTGCAAAGAAGAAAATATTTGCAAATGAAGCAACTGACAAAGGATTAATATCCCAAAGTTACAAGCAGCTCATGCAGCTCAATATCAAAAAAACAAACAACCCAATCCAAAAATGGGCAGAAGACCTAAATAGACATTTCTCCAAAGAAGATATTCAGATTGCCAAGAAACACATGAAAGGATGCTCAACATCACTAATCATTAGAGAAATGCAAATCAAAAGTACAATGAGGTATCACCTCACACCAGTCACAATGGCCATCATCAAAACATCTACAAACAATAAATGCTGGAGAGGGTGTGGAGAAAAGGGAACCCTCTTGCACTGTTGGTGGGAATGTAAATTGATACAGCCACTATGGAGAACAGTATGGAGGATCCTTAAAAAACTAAAAATAGAACTACCATATGATCCAGCAATCCCACTACTGGGCATATACCCTGAGAAAACCGTAACTCAAAAAGAGTCATATACCACAATGTTCACTGCAGCTCTATGTACAATAGCCAGGACATGGAAGCAACCTAAGTGTCCAGTGATAGATGAATGGATAAAGAAGGTGTGGCATATATATACAATGGAATATTATTTAGCCATAAAAAGAAATGAAATTGAGTTATTTGTAGTGAGGTGGATGGACCTAGAGTCTGTCATACAGAGTGAAGTCAGAAAGAGAAAAATAAATACCATATGCTAACACATATATATGGAATCTAAAAACAAAAAATTGTTCTGAAGAACCTGGGGGCAGGACAGGAATAAAGACGCAGATGTAGAGAATGGACTTGAGGATACTGGGAGGGGGAAGGATAAGCTGGGACGAAGTGAGAGAGTGGCATGTATATATATACACTACCAAATGTGAAATAGACAGCTAGTGGGAAGCAGGTGCATAACACAGGGAGATGAGCTCAGTGCTTTGTGACCACCTAGTGGGGTGGGATAGGGAGGGTGGGAGTGAGATGCAAGAGGGAGGAGATATGGGGATATATGTATAGCTGATTCACTTTGTTATAAAGCAGAAACTCACACACCATTGTAAAGCAATTATACTCCAATAAAGATGTTAGAAAAAAAGGTCTACAAACAATAAATGCTGGAGAGGGTGTGGAGAAAGGGATCCCTCCTATACTGTTGGTGGGAATGTAAACTGGTACAACCATTATGCAGAACAGTATGGAGGCTCCTTAGAAAACTAAAAATAGAACTACTGTATGAATCAGCAAACGCACCCCTGGGCATATACCCAGAAAAAAACCATAATTCAAAAAGATACATGCACCCCAATGTTCATTGCAGCACTGTTTACAATAGCCAAGACATAGAAGCAACCTAAGTGTCCATCGATAGATGAATGGATAAAGAAGTGGTACATGTATACAATGGAATATTACTCAGCCATAAAAAATGAAATAATGCCATTTGCAACAACTTGGAGATTATCATATTAAGTGAAGTAAGTCAGAGAAAGACAAACATCATATGATATCACGTCTATGTGGAATCTAAAAGAATGATACACACGAACTTATTTACAAAACAGAAACTGATTCGCAGACTTAGAAAACAAACATGGTTACCAAAACGGAAATGTGCAGGGTGGATAAATTAGGAGTTGGAATTAACATATACACACTGCTATATATAAAATAGATAATCAACAATGACCTACTGTATAGCACAGGGAACTCTACTCAATACCCTGTAATAACTTATGTGGAAAAAGAATCTGAAAAAGGATGGATATATATATATGCTATATATAGCTGAATCACTTTGCTGTACACCTGAAACTAACACAACATTGTAAGTCAAGTATACTGCAACATAAAATAATTTTTTAATTAAAATAAAGATACTAAGCAGAAAATATGTTTCAAGAATAAACTGAAGAAACAGAGCGGGGCAAGTGAACAGACCATGACAAAGGATGCCATTTTAGTAAAGGAGTTCAGCAAGGACTTAAGGGAATTAGCATTTGAAGAAAGGCCTGAACCTGGCAGGACAGACTGGAGTTGACTAGATGGTTCAGCACAGGTGAGGCCATCCGAGGTGCTGAGCAGGGAAAGAACAGGGTCAGATCCAACAACCACGTGGAATGCTGACTGCAGGGGACATGAACAGAAGCAGGAGGACCATAGAAGGACAGGTGGTCTTAGCATCTTTAAGGAATTTGGGGGTTGGGGCAGCGGGAACCCACTATCACAAAAATAACTCTGACCTGCGACCTCATGGATGAACCTCAGAAACATTATGCTAAGTGAAAGAAGCCAGACATAGACGACCACGTCCTGCATGGTTCCATTTATATGACGTGCCCAGACTAGGCAAAACTATAAAGACAGGAGAACATAGGTAAGAGGTTGCCTCTAGTTGGGAGTGGAAATGGGGCGTAACTAATTGGGCATGAAGGATCTTATTGGGGTGATGAAAATGTTCTAAAACTGGGTTACAGTAATGGTTGCACAACCCAGTAAACTTACAAAGATGTCATTGAATTGCACACTTGAAATGGATGAATTTCATGGTATGTGCATAATACTTGAATGAAGTTGTCAAAATAGACTGTGATAACGAAATTAAAAGGAACAAATGAGGGCTTCCCTGCTGGCGCAGCGGTTGAGAGTCCGCCTGCCAATGCAGGGGACACGGGTTCGTGCCCCGGTTCGGGAAGATCCCACATGCCGCGGAGCGGCTAGACCCATGAGCCATGGCCTCTGAGCCTGCGCGTCCAGAGCCTGTGCTCCGCAACGGGAGAGGCCGCAACAGTGAGAGGCCCGTGTACCGCAAAAACAAACAAACAAAAACAAACAAACAAAAATGATCATATGATTTTTATGCTTCATTTTGTTAATGTGGTATATCAAATTGACTGATATGCAGAAAAAAAAAAAAAAAAAAAAAAAAAAAACAGGAACAAATGAACCTCTGGATGAGCACTATCAGGGATAGCCACCTGGAGGACTGCAAGGTCCCGTAGGAAAGGCAGGTGATGGGAGCAATTGAGATTAAAGCTTGTTCATCAGGTTTGGCCGAGGAGGATGAAGACTGTTTTGAGCAGGGTCCTTATGGCAGAGTTCACCCCCCTAGGCAGAGCTGTCCATCTCCCCTCTACTGAGTCTGGTTCTGTAGATCAGACTGCTGACACCATGTCTTGCGAATCATGCCCTGAATCCACTGCTCTCAGGAACTCAGGGCCTCCTGCAGACTCATTTCTGCAGCAGCTGAAGGCAGACAGGAGACACAAAGGCCAGCAGGCTCTGTTTAATGCTGGGAGAACGCCTGAGAAAGCTATCGTTTTCTCTGCTGTTCAAGAGAAAGTGTCTTGGTGGCCATTTATGGGAGTTATCAATGCCAACCAACCCTACAAATTGTAAACAAACCACCTACGTGGTCATATGTGATTTAGAAAGTGATTTACATTTAGTGGGCAATGAAAATTATATATTACTGTTCTCTGGTTCCGAAGTATTAAAGGGTTTGATAAGTATCAACGGCAAGGGCTTACAGTCACTTTGAAGAGGGAGTCAAACTGAGGGTAACATGAAAACAAGATCAGCGTCAAAACATAACCCAAAATTCTGGGGGAAACGATGGAAGTTTACACAAGTAACACCATGTTACCTCTCCCAGGACATTCAGGTGCTAGGCCCGCAAATGGTCTTTTCCAGAGCGCTGGGTTTACCCTCAACCTCAATCCCCAGAAGTTGCACATACCTGATAACTCCAGGGACACCGGGAACTCCCCAGCTCTGCCACCGCTCTGGTTTTGCCTCAGTGTAAAATTCCATCTAACTCCTCCGAGAGAACTGTTAAATGGGAATGTCTTGGGGCGGGAAGGTGAGTGGGAGGGGCTTCATCAGTTGTTAACACCTGAACTTCTGAGTTGATTTTGCTGTTTCCTAGTGAACAGCAAGGCTGTGCCTGCATGTGGGTGGAAGTGGGTTTCAGGTTTACTTGGCAAGGGAGAGAATGGTCAGAATATGGTGGTAGGTTCTTGGGAAGGGACGATTCCAGAAGGGAAATTAGGGAACAGATATTGCAGAGTTTGCCTACCTCTCACTCTTGCTCCTGGGTCTCAGCCCAGTAGTGCTGCAACGCGGCCTCACCTGTCATGGAGTTTATCCCCACCCCAATCCCACGAGGTGTAGAGGCCCAGCTGAGAGCAATGATCAAGGAGGTTAAAAATACAATTGATCCTTGAACAAAACAGGTTTGAAGTGCATGGGTCCACTTGTACCCAGATATTTTTTCAATAAATACTACAGTACTACAACAATCTGTTGAATCCACAGGTCCGTGGCACCTTGGAAACCAAGGAACAATATCCAGCAGGGCAACTATAAGTTATACATGGATTTTCAACTGGGCAGATTGTCGATGCCCTTCACCCCAACGTTGTTCAAGGGTCAACTGTACAGAGGTTTTGCAGCCTGAACCAGTGCAAACTGGTGAAGGAAAATTATTAGACACACAGGAACCAGAATTAATTCGCATAGATACTGGCCACCTTATATACAGTCTCAAGCACCAGTGCCTTTTATCCCAGTAACTTTGAGAAAAAGTATATTTTACTAATATTTTTAAATTATTGCAAAAATAAATGTTGCCTGTAATTTTTTTCTATTTGTAATTTAGATGCACAGAAAAAAACGCTAAAATGGTACAGGGAGAACCCATATGCCCTTCCTCCAGATTTTCCTAACGTTATCATCTTCCATAATCAGTACAATTATCAAAACCTGGAAACAATCACTGATTATAGTACTATTAACCAACCTACACACCCTATTTAAATTTTGTCAGTGTTTCCACTAAATGTCTTTTTTTCCGCCCTGGTCTCACATTGTATTTAGTTGTCATGTCCCCTTAGTCTCCTTCGGCCTGAGAGAGTGCCTCAGTTTTTCCTTGCCTTTCAATGACCTTGACACCTTGGAAAAGGACTGGCCAGTTATTTGTAGAATGTCCCTCATTTTTAGTTTGTCTGATCTTTTCTCATAGAGTGAAGTTATGCATTTTGGGCAAGAATGCACCAGATATGATGCTGTAACTTCTCAGTGCATGATATCGGGGGTACATGGTGTGGATATGTCTTATTCCTGGTGACATTCATTTGGATGGCTTGGTTAAGGTGGTGTCTACCTGGTTTCTCCATTGTAAAGTTAACCACTTCTCCATCTTGAAGATTACCTTATTTAATGACAGTTATATTTTACCTAAATTAAAATACATATTTAAATGCCACCTTTCAGAAAAGTATTTGAGACAAATTATAATAAAAGATATATGCAAATAAGATTCTTGCGTGTCCTATTTCAAAGAATAGCTCTTTTCTGTTTCCTAAACCTGGAAGAGGTCTTGATATTTCCTTCATAAATCCGGTCATCTCCAGGTTCTACCAATTCCATCTTCTAAATGTGCCTCAGCTGTGTCTGCTGCTCTCCATTCTCACCATGTTTCCTAATTTGTCTCCCTGACTCCAAGTCTTGATCCTCTCAAATTCTATCTACTCACTAACTCCAGAGTGAGCTTTCAAAAGCAAATAAGATCAGGTCACCTCCCGCTTTGAGCCTTTAGTGGCTTCCCACTGCCCTAAAGCAGAGATGATCTGGGTAGCAAAGCCTGGAATGGGTCCTCTGGATGAACTGCAGATAAAATGATCCCCTGGGTAGCTGAACAAGTTAATCTCCTAGCTGCAAATCAGAATCCACTGGGGAGCTTGTTAAAAATACAAATCCACAGGCCCCTACCCACAGAGATTCTGACTCAGAGGAGGAACCTGGGATCTGCACTGTAACAAGCTTCCCAGGTGATCCAGATAGGGGGTCAGCTGAGGACCAAAATGATATTCGTTCTTAGGGGGAGCTACAAGAAAATTTTTCTCTAATTTCTAAATTTCTGTAATGCTGTTGCAATCCTGCTGTAATTATTAAATGCACCTAAATTTATTTTAAATTACTTTAAATGAAAAAGTCTGCCAAATAAGAAGTTCTGGCGTAGTATAACTTCTGTCAAATTCGCACATATTACAAGGATGTTGTAATTCTTACTTTAAAAGGTGATCATTTTATTTCCTAAGACTCATTAAACTGAACTCCCTACCGGTATAGATACAACCCTTTTGAGATCATGATATTTTAAAGATCCCAACCACTGCTTGTGTCCAGCAAAGGCATTTACCAAGCTTTGGTCCCCATATTTTAAAACTCTGGCTGGGCAGTGTGCCTGGCTGTGGCACCCTAGGTGCCAACTATGTGTCATGTTGGCACCTGAGGTTTGAAAGATAAATACGGTCAGTTCCAGTACTAAATAATGTCTTTTTAGTCATTCCAAATATTTTCTAATTTAAATAAAAATTGAGCAATTTCAAAAACCCCAGCAAGTAATTATTTATGTCAAGTTTACTATACTTTTAAACGGATTGAGACATTCCATGTCAGACTCATGTAAGCCCTAGCATCATTCCCAACAGTAATCCCTAGCCTCATTTTTAAGCAAAATACATATTATACCAATGGAACAAAGTCAGATTAAATATATAATGTGAGCACATATTTTATCTCATAACAAAGTAAGAGGAGTGGCATTTAGTTGGACTGTTTTTATAGTCTTCATGTACCTCCCTCCACTTCTGGAAGGGTTTTGCAGTTGAACTTGGGGGCGGTGGGGGGAAATGCTGGCAGAGAGAGAGGAGACAGGAAGCCAAGAGGTGGTCTGCATCGGCCTGTGATGGGCTGTAACCACCCAGTTCCCTAAGTTGAGTCAGAACCACACAGAATGTGCCTCCTTCCAGGCAGAGTGCTAATTCCTTCACCAACTCTTCTTTTGTTAGTTTCTTCTTGTGACAAAAGTATACATCTTTTAACGTGCAAGAAAAAATTGACGTAAACTATGACGAAACCTTGATTAAGGAATGGAGTATCTTTGGGTAATATTTTTCTTAATATTTTCTCTTCTGGTTAATGAGGAAAATATAGGTACTGAGATACAGCTTTATCAGACTCTGGCGGTACGCAAAACACAGAAACATGGAAAATGCATGAAGTGTGATGCCTTGAGAATTCAGTATTCTGCTATGTGTAACTATCTCCTTTTGAGCTTGCAGTCTAAAATGTAAACCCAATAAGCTTCAAATGGGCAAGTCATAAAATCAACTGGGAGGATTAATCAGAAGTTTCTCCAGTAGCCACTTTTATCCTGTGTGGCATTTTTCACTTGGGATGATGACAGCATTTTTATGAAAAGGTAATGGACTGAGTCATTACCACAGCACCAAACCACACTGCATTTTATTTGTTTGGGGTGTGGATCTTGGAAGAACTCTGGGCATCTTTCAAAATTAAATAAGGCATCTAAGAGGAGAAACCAGAAAACATAAAACGCTTCCAGGGGGCAGAGAAAGCGATGTTGAGCACCTGCATGAACTGTGGGAGCTGAGCCCTGAGTGTAGTCCTGAGTCTGCCGGGCCCTGGATGAACTGACCCTAAACTTCAGGAGCTACGGCTTCTTCGGCCACAAAATAAAAATACTGTTTAGCTCAATATACACATGGATTCAACAGGTGAATGCCTTCCCTGACTAATGACGGTCTTCCTCCAGCTGGTCTCTCTCCAGCCTCCTCCTGGGGTCTGGGCCTCTGTGACACAGTAATGCCCTGCTCGTGCCCTCCACTGGTGACAGCTGAGGCTCAGCAGGACAACTGGGGACAGCATTCTGTCCCCACCCCGGCTTCAGCATGCTGGCCACTTCCCCTCACTCTGCAGCCTCTTCATCCTGACCCTAGGCTCTGTCCTCCCAGAATCTCTGAATCTCTTCAGTGGGCCACTTAGGACCTCAGGCTCCCTGCACACCTCTTGCAGGCCACGGAGAGCTGGGAGCTGCCCTGGGCCCATCCGTCAAGCCAACTTCTCCTTCAGGGCTGCACTGTGGAGAAAGTGCCAACCAGGGGACCTTGCCAGCCTCCTGGGGACCCAGAGGGGTGCAGAGCACAAAGCCCTTTGTTTTGTCTTTGCTTTTGTCTCCACCTATTTACCGTGGCTCCTGGACATCAGCTCGAAGAGGGGTGGTTGGGACACATGTGTCTCACTGCCTGCTTCCTCTCCCTCTATCTTCCCCTTCCTCTTTTTTTTTTTTTTTTTGCGGTACGCGGGCCTCTCACTGTTGTGGCCTCTCCCCTTGCGGAGCACAGGCTCCGGACGCGCAGGCTCAGCGGCCACGGCTCACGGGCCCAGCCGCTCCGCGGCATGTGGGATATTCCCGAACCGGGGCACGAACCCGTGTCCCCTGCATCGGCAGGCGGACTCTCAACCACTGCGCCCCCAGGGAAGCCCTCCCCTTCCTCTTTTACTCGTGCCTCCTACCCTATGTCACACATTGACTTCTCTCCACCCCTGCCTTTTCTTATGATCTAGTCCACAAGACGGCTCTTGGTAGGTGCTAAAGAAATTCACCACAAAGATTGCTTTTCAAAACAAATGTTATTCTGCAGACCCAGAAGTCCTGCTCTAGATGTCAAAGGCTGGATATTGAATCTTCCTCTTTGTATCCCCGCTGTGCACTCCTAATCCTCCCTCAAGGCAAACCAGATATTTCTGGTCAGAAAATGCAAATCTGCACTTTAATTTTTTCAGGGAACATACACTTTCCTCAGAAAGCCACACCTCTCCCTGTGACAGTTTCTCTCTCCATTTCACATTTCCTTTCTCCTGATTAAACAGGGCTGAAAAGCCTCCCTAAGAAGACTAGCTTAAACTGGGAACTTGGGGAAAACACAGAGGGAAAAGGGTGAGTCGAGGGTAAAGAAAGCCATGTGGCTTTTTGTTTTACCACATCAACCCCTGTTCTTTGGTCATGTGTACACCCCAAGACAACTGGCTCAAAGCACATAGACTCCTTTCTTTTAAATACTATTTCAAATGATGATGCATCCCTTGCTGTAAGAACTTCAGAACAGATTTTCAAACCTCTGACAGCTGCAGGAAGGTCTTTTGCTACCCTAACAATTCATCACCACCCCTAAAAGATTCTGCACATTCTCAATCGCAGTTCTAGGAAATATTTTGTGAAACACCCTATACAGATACTTTATTCAACTCCTTCTAGGCACAAGGCTGCAGGCAATGTAGAGATGAGTAATTCAGGGGCGCATGCCAGGAATTTACAGTCTAGTGAGGGAGCAGAGAGGGGAGCTGAGCAACTACATAACTAGCTGTGAAACAATGGAAAACTAAATGCCATGTAAGTGCTAATAGTGGATCCTAAAGGACACTCCTCACATGGGACCTCATCTAGGTGACACTGAGTCATGTGCTGGAAAAAGCCCTTAAAGTCTTACAGCTAAGGCAGAAGTGGCCTCCATGAAACTGAGTTCTCCTTATGACCACTAATAAAACCACCTCGAACCAAACCATCATGGTTCAAGTCCATTGGCTTCTGATCAAGTGGAGGAGGCTAAAGTGCTAGCAAGGCCCTCAGACTAAATTGCCCTTCTCTACGCCAAGCTCTGTTAGAAGCTGGATGGTGGACAGGGGCCAGGAAGAGACGACAATGGCTAGCATTGGAATCTGCTGACGTTCTCTGTGTTATTCTACGTTGCTGACTGAGAGAGGACACGTGCTTTGGAAACCAGATAAGCGGCAGGTAAGGTTACTGTTGTGCCGTGAAACTTGAGACCACACTCT